>NC_135960.1:14058064-14358064 GCF_053455715.1 Rhinoraja longicauda
ACTGGCGACAACCTACGACAACTGAAGTCAACCTACAACTACCCGCGGGAAGCAACGACAAGCTACGACCCTGTCGGCGACAACTGAAGACAATTTACGTCATTCTGGCCTCCGGTTTTGACGCCGGTACCTGTCGCCGGTTGACGTAAGTCGACGCAAGTAGTCGCCAATGGAATTTACCGGTCAGCACCGGCGACAACCTACGACACCTGGCGACAACCAGGTGACAACCTACGACAGCCCCTATGTCAGGAGACGTCAAGCTACGATCATTGGTGTCAAACCAACCAGTCGCTGAAAATTTTTAAACATCTCAAAATCCAGCGGCGACCAGAAAAACGCTATCACTCTTTGGAGACTACTCAGGACCATACAGGCGACACCCTGGTGACCGTGTGGCGACAGCCTAATCGCCTGTAGTCGCCCATAGAATCGCCTAAGTGGGACAGGCCCTTAATCTGCCCCAGACTTCATTTCCACTTCTGCTCCAGTTCCCCGAGGGCCAAATCTCTCAATAATGTATGACCTTCCTCTTTAAATATCTCCAATGATCTCGCCTTCAAACTCACCGGGGTTGATGATTCAAGAGATTCACTGCTCACTGCAAGGCGAGGGTCTTCTTACTGATCTTTGCTGACCCTGTTTTGGAAGAAGAGATTTATTCCATTCATTCATCAATAGTAAGGCTATCGCTTAATGATTGTCCACCAGTCAGCCTTGAGGAGATGGTAGCTCTCCGACGGAATAAAATCAAACTCATGCCATAATATATATTGTGTACAAAAGAACATGCTTCTTGTCACAACAGTCAGACGAGTGCAAGGAAAATTATCTTTCCAATCCCTTCGTCAGCAAGATAGCATAACAGAAGTAGTGTCGTCAGCTGGAATTTTATGAACATCCATAAAAGAAAGACATAAAAATACCAGCTGGTTCATCAAGATTGTCACACTCAAATCATGTTGAAGCTAAGCATCATGATCTACGCTAGCTTCCTCTCATGCAATCTTTCGGAAGGAGCAGTCTCTGTTTGTGGTTTCACTGCCACTGAAGAAGAAGATAATTTTCTGTGTAGGAAGGAACGGCAGATGTTGGTTTATACCGAAGATAGACACAAAATGCTGGTGTAACAGCGGCTCAGGCAGCATCTCTGGAGAAAAGGAACAGGTGTTTGTTCGGGTCGGAACCCTTCTTAAGACTCTAAATTCACTGGCTCTCCTTGCTTTCTGCCGCACGTGTTGCACACCTTCAGGCAGGTGAACACTGAAACACTCGTTTCCCCTTGGCTATCTGCCATTTTAGTAAAAGGTGAAGTCCTCCCACTCCAGCCGCTCACACATTTCCCCCTCATCCTCTACAGCCCCAATCCCACCGAGCAAGGACCCAGCAGCAGCAGCTGCATATCATAATATAGCTGGTGAATATATAATTAAGCATCGTCTGAAAAAATTGGCAATGTTCGCCGTTCCTATTTTATTCATGCACAAAACCCAAGCATATGGCTCGGCAAGCCAATTACTAGGACGAGAAAATTGATCCAATCGTTCCTTAATGACACATCAAGACACACTGTGTAAAAGCTGAAATGCCAGTGACATCTGCTATTGCCACTTTATGTATGTCTCCTATTTGGTCGTTGTAACTGGCTGCTATAAATCAGTCATGCCTTTGTGTGACATCCCTTGGAATTATACTGTGGAGTGGTCATCATTCAAGAACATTGTAGCTGAGAGGGAAAATTATATTCATTTTCTTTGCCATTTTAGAGGTGTAATGGCATATGTGTCCTTCAAAGGTAGAATCTAAACTGCTTTCACCTACCGATGGCATGCAATTGGGTCTAATTTAGTTATTATCACGAGAGGGCAAAGTTAATGATATTCAACCGCTTCAGGGCCAAAATCCACTCAACCAATTTTCAAAATAAATCCTTTTCCCCAAACGCATTTCTAAAATAAGCTTCCCCTATGTAGAGTGGAGGAGAGTAGCTTTGCTTCAGAGAGTTTTAAGGGATGTGACAAAGCCCCAAGTGTCCCTGAAATACGTGGTTTCCGGATTATTTCAGAGGGCTTTTAAGAGTCATATTGCTGTGACTGTGGAGCCACATTTAGCCAGACTGGGTAAGAAAAGCCAATTTCTTTTCCTGAAGGAATTTGATTGAACCAGAAGATTTTATTTTAAATGACAATCTAGGAATCTCATTATTAATGCAAGCTCCATCTTTAAATTCCAGATTTTCAAATGTAATTTTATTTAAACACTGGAATTTAATCTCTGCGGCTGCCATGGTTAAACTCAGGGCTTCTGGGTACTGGACCAATAATTTAATCGCTGTGCTATCATTCTGAAAAAGGATTATGCAGCCGAGAGTTCTCCCTTGGTTCTCACTTCATCACCAGTGAAGCAAGATTTCATTGATCTTTCCAGAACCCAAGAAATCAAGGGGATATATATTAGCAGAATTTCATATGCCCAGCTATCCTTGCGAGCCACACTTACAGGTATTTTCACCCAATGTGCAATCCCATTGATTCCCTGAATGCAAGTGTTTTGCAAAGGATAAGAAAAATATGGGGTCCTATCCATGAAACCTGAAGAGTTTCTTCCTACTCTGGTGCAGAATCCCATATGCATGGCTTCTTTCATTCATTCATTCAGTCTGTGTTTTAGCCACATCCAGGATGTGGCTAAACCCCCATTGCTTTGAATTCCAGCATTACCAGGTACTGGTTCCAAAGGCTTTTGATTTCCCAGACGTTTGCATCACAAGCTTTTCAACCTAAGAACGAGTGTGTCAATCTGGAAAAGCCTGTGCATTAATATCCCTTGCATTTTAACTAGAAACAGTATGCTACTGACTTGCATTAACCTTGCGAGCTGCAATGAAATAGTGCTGCAGTTTGATGCTGAGTACCAACCAATAACCTTATTTTATTCTCTTTTTTATTGCATTCATCTATCTTTTTTTCTAAATCATCATTTACAGACTGCTCACATTATTGGCCAAAGCCTACCAGACCTGATAGAGTGTGTTGCTGAATATATTAATCAATACATTATTTCAATAAATATTGGTTCATCATCTGTCTTTGTCCCATCCTATAACATGTAATTATTTCACGGAAAATCATACTAAATCAAAGGAGTCTAATCTAGGCTGCTTGTATGGTTTCTTTGCTCAGTTTCCTTACGAAAAGGAATAGAGAAAACTGCCCTGTTGCTGTATCATGAATTGAGGCATAAAATAAATAAACATTTTACACATTTTGGAGGTCCTTCTGCAGTTGCACAGGGCCCTGGTGAGACCACTTCTGGAGTATCGTCTGCAGTTTTGGTCTCCTAATTTGAGGAAGGACATTCTTGCTATTGAGGGAGTGCAGTGTAGGTTCACGAGGTTAATTCCCGGGATGGCGGGACTGTCATATGATGTAAGAATGGAGCGACTGGGCTTCTATTCACTGGAATTGAGAAGAATGAGAGGGGATCTTATAGAAACATATAAAATTATTAAGGGATTGGACACGCTAGATACAGGAAACATGTTCCCAATGTTGGGGGAGTCCAGAACCAGGGGCCACAGTTTAAGAATAAGGGATCGGCCATTTAGAACTGAGATGAGGAAAAACCTTTTCACACAGAGAGTTGTGAATTTGTGAAATTCTCTGCCTCCGAAGGCAGTGGAGGCCGTTTCAATGGAGCATTCAAAAGAGAGTTAGAGAGAGCTCTTAGGGCTAGCAGGATATCGAGGGGTATGGTGAGAAGGCAGGAACTGGGTACTGATTTTGTATGATCAGCCATGATCACATTGAATGGCGGTGCTGGCTCGAAGGGCCGAATGGCCTATTCCTGCACCTATTGTCTATGTATGACATCCAAGATGCCATCTTTCTCTAATAATCAGGGTCCCCCCCCCCCCACCTGCTATCGTAGTCTAGTCCTTTACCCGCATCCCCTCTTTGCCCTGTAGTTCTGCTGTCATTCCCCCTCCCTCCAGATGGAACAAGGATAGAATTCCCCAGGTCAATGCCTTTCACCCCACCAGCCTCCGCATGCAACATATCATTTACTGAAATTTCCGCCACGTTCAACGTGATCCCAGCTAAGGTCACATCTTCCCATTCCCACCCATTTTGGCTTTTATGTGTTATCAAGTAGACTTGATGGGCGGAATAGCCTAATTCTACTCTATCACTTATGATTTATGACCTTTTGGCTTTGCACAGAGACCGCTCCCTCCTCAATTCCTTGTGTCACTCATCTCTTCCCACCCAAACCACCCCCTCCCCAGGTACTTTCCCCTGCAACTGCAGGAGATGCAACACCTGTTCCTATACCTCCTCCCTCACATCCATCTAGGGACTTCAGCAGTCCTTCCAGGTGAGACTGAGGTTCATGTGCACATCGTCTAACCTCATCTACTGTATCCAGTGCTCCCATATGACCACCTTTACATCAGCAAGGCCAAGCGTACACTCGGCGACCGTTTTGCTGATCACTTGCTGAACACTTGCTCCTGTTTGCTGCATCTCCCAGCTGCTAACTATTTTAACTCCACTTCAAAGTTTGCAAAGTTCTTTTATTGTCACATGAACCGATTAAGGTACAGTGATATGCGAATTGCCATGCAGCCATACGAAAAAAAAACAAGACATGCAATTACATAAAAGTTCATATAAGCATTCACCACAGCGGATTCCCCACATTCCACACTGTGAAGGAATGGCAGAACGTTCAATCCTCTTCCTCTTTAT
This sequence comes from Rhinoraja longicauda, assembly GCF_053455715.1. NCBI lineage: Eukaryota > Metazoa > Chordata > Chondrichthyes > Rajiformes > Arhynchobatidae > Rhinoraja > Rhinoraja longicauda. The sequence continues at coordinate 14,062,816 of NC_135960.1, forward strand.
TCTCCCACGGTCAAAGTAGTGGAACCATCCGTTGGGTCGATCGAAGCTGTCGAAGCTCCCATGTTGAGTCGATCGAAATTTCCGCATCGGGGCAACCGAAACGCCCGCGTCCGGGCGGTCGAAACTCCCGCAGCTTGGAGTCGCAGAAGTCGGTCTCTGACCAGAGACCACGGGCTCCGTGACATTAAAATCCACAAACACCCACCGTTGGAACTCCGAGGTCGATCCCTGGCAAAGGGATCGTGAGCTCCGCAATGGTAAGTCCGCAGCCTCCGCGGTGGGGCTTCTCGAAGACGCTCTCCAGCAAAGGCCGCCATCTTCTCAATGTTAGACTGTAGTGTGGACAGAGATACGTTACGGAAAAAAATTGCATCTCCGTCGAGGTAAGAGGTTAGAAAATGTTTTCCCCAACCCCCCCCCCCAACCCCCCCCCCTCCCACCCAACCCCCCCCCTCCCACCCAACCCCCCCCCCCTCCCACCCAAACCCCCCCCCACATAAAACAGACTAAAGAACACTAAAACCATACATTTAACACATACTATTAAAACACAAAGGAAAGAAAGGACAGACAGACTGTTGGCGAGGTAACCATTGCTGGTCCTACCCGGTGGTTTAACTTACCGTTCCCATACTGACCTCTCTATCCTGGGTCTCCTCCATTGCCTGCGTGAGGCTACACGTAAACTGGAGGATTACAACCCAACGGTATAAATAATTTATTTAATTAACCCACTTATTCTCCCCCCCCCCCACCCCATTTTTCCTCCTTTCTTCCCCATGCCCTACTTGGATGTGCCCCCATTTTTCACTTTCCCCTTCCACTGGTCCTCTTCCATCTATATGCCTTCCTCCAGCTTCACATTTTGTACATCTTCTGCCTTTATCTCCTTATCTGTCACTTTTTGTCTTTTCACCTCTGGCCTTTGAACAACCGTCTGCCAAACAATACTCCCCTTCGCCTGCATCCACTTTGTCCTTCCCACCACCTCCCTTCCACCTTTTTCCCCTCCCCCCCCCCACTCCACGCAATATAATCAGTCTGAAGAAGGGTCCCCGACCTGAAACGGAGATGCTGCCTGATCCGCTGAGTTACTCCAAGGCCTGTGTCTTTTTTTATTAAAATTCTTTCAGCAGTAACGGCAACTACTTCAGCACATTAGAATGCATGAATAACCTTGTCGATGTGCATCACGTTGTATACATTTAATCTCTGGCTTTTCAGCGCTACAGATTTTACCCAGCTGAAATATTCTACTAAACCTGCCATATGATTGTTGGAATGCTGTTGCAGACACACAGTCTGACCTTTTCTTTCAGGGGTGAGGCTGATGAGCAACCCATGGGCTTGAATGTGAAAATAGTCTACCGTCTTTAGGTGAAAGTAAGGAACAAATAAAATGCATAATCATTAGCAACCTTGCTCCAGGGTTAAATCAATGTGAACTATTTGGTGGCTTTGGAAAGCTGACAGCAAGTATTAAATTCTGGTTCTTCCAAGGTTAGAACTCTTTGTGAGTGGCTGCACATTTCATTCATCAGTTGGAAATGACCTGCCATTTTTCAACGCTAGATTGCAAGACCAGCTTCTCTCATGTCCCTTTTGAACAGCCAACTTAATGAATTGATATAGATTATTCCATACAAAAAAACCCATTTTAAACTGATTCATAATTTAAGTGGCTTAAATCCCTCCTCTTTGCGATGCACTTTAATAAGATTAACTGTCCTTTGACTCACCAATTCAATATTATTCATACGTCCTTTAATAATTTTTTCGATTGACTTCAGATATTAAGTGCCATTATTCTGAACTACAGTGTCGCATTGAACATCTTAACTTCTAAATATTATATTGAATGTATCTGTGCAAATGGGTAAACCTTGCAAATGTCCTGCTTCTGGCACAAAATATTATCGGAGGTGCAAAGGGACTTGGGAGTGTTGGTGCAGGATTGCCAAAAGGTTAATTTGCATGTTGAATCGGTAGTAACGAAGGCAAATGCAATGTTAGCATTCATTTCCAAATGACCAGAATATAAAGCAGGGATGTAGTGTTGAGGCTTCAGACCGCATTTGGAGTGTAGTGAGCAGTTTTGGGCCCCATGCCTGAGGAGGGAAGTGCTGGCATTGGAGAGGGTCCAGAGAAGGTTTTCGAGGATAATCCCGGTGATGACTAAGTCAACGTTTGATAAGTATTTGATGGCCCTGGGTCTGTACTCACTGGAATTTAGAGGGGGGAGGATCTCATTGAAGCTTACTGAATGATGAAAGGGCTGGATAGAGTGGATGTGGAGAGGATGTTTCCACTAGTGGTAGAATCTAGAACCAGAGGGCACAACTTCAGTATAAAAGCAAGTACCTTTTTCAAGGAGATGAGGAGGAATTTCTTTAGCCACATGGTGGTGAATCTCTGTGGTATTCATTGCCACAGATGGCTGTGCAGGCCAAGTCTTTGGGTATTTTTAAAGTGGAGATTGACAGGTTCTTGATTAGTAAGAGTGTCAAAGGTTTTTGAGGAGAAGGCAGGAGAATGGGGTTGAAGGATAGATCAGCCATGATTGAATGGTAGAGTAGACTCGATGGGGCAAATGGCCTATTTCTGCTCCTAAGACCTATGAACGTGAACAAAAGTGGATGTCCAGAAATTAAGGGTGTATTCCAGTTCTATCACCTTCCATTTGTTTTGTGGCTAGTGAATTTAACTAAATATATATGAAGCGATTTCATGCTCATACAATTGATACAATCAAATCTGGCAAACATATTGTTATTAGAGAAATGTAGAAAAAAGGAACCGCAGATGTTAGTTTATAGAAAATGTGCTGGAGTAACTCAGCCGGTCAGGCAGCTTTCCTGGAAAACATGGATAGGTAATGTTTTTGGATGGGATCCTTCTCCGTAACTAACTAAACCCCCATTTTCTTTCCCCTTCACTTCCCTGTGGCACACCTGGAGTCGCATCCATTTCTCCCTCCCCTCCCCCCCCCCCCCCCCCCCACCCCCTCTTCCACCTACATTCTTTCCTCTGGACTCACAGTTCGCTTATCATCTATCCTTATCTCACCCCTCGTCTTTTCAACTCTGGCCCTTGTACCAACCATAGGACTATCAACCCCCCCCTCACCTGTGCCCACCTTTCACTTGCCAGGCTTTGTCTTGCTCCACCCCTCTTCCAGCTTTCTCCCCCCCCCGTCCCCCCCGTCCCCCCCGTCCCCCTCCCACCACCATCAGTCTGAGAAAGGGTCCTGACCCGAAACATCACCTATCCATGTTCTCCCGAGATGCTGCTGAGTTACTCCAGTATCTTGTGCCTTCTTTTTTTTTGTTAATAGAGCTCAGGTTATGAAAGAAAGTGGCCGATATTCTCTGCTATTCTAGATGGAATTAAATTGAGAATAGGCCGTTGCAGTCCATGCATTCTCACCCAGCCCATTTACTTACCCTCGCTGTGTGAAGGAAAAGTTTCCTGTCCTTAAACTTGAGAGAGAAACCCTCCTGCTGAGAGTTCTACATTCTCTAACACTTCTGGGCCTCTTTAAAGCTTCCTCCTTGCTGCTTCAACACTATTAGGGGAATAAATACCATGTTTCACGCACAGTATTGTTCCCAGATACCAGATCCTAAGCAAGCTTTGAACTTCTCCCTCAGCCACCCTTTTCAAACTAGGCAATAAATTCCTCACGTTCTCGCGTGGTCTGTCATATTTTATTAACAATAGAAATCAAAAGAAAGAGGCGTGCAGCGCTGGGGAATAAGAGACAGGAAGCAATGTAAGATGCATCTTAAATACATGGATCAGGTTGTGCTATCGGCTGTCAGTCTCCAGGTTTTTAGATGACTATCAATAGACAATAGACAATAGGTGCAGGAGGAGGCCATTCAGCCCTTCGAGCCAGCACCGCCATTCAATGCGATCATGGCTGATCACTCTCAATCAGTACCCCGTTCCTGCCTGTTCCTCAGAAGGTGGCTACTCCCAAAAATAGTTCCTTGGGAATACCAGTGGGGGTTTTCTTTGTGATAGTATGCATCTCGGTACCTCTAAAAAGTAACAAGCTAGATTCTTAATTTTTTTAATTTGTTAATATTACAGAAAGATTACTAAAGCTTAAACAATACAAACATATTAATTAAATTCTGTAGACAGGCCCTTAAACAGCTTAAGCAATGGATAAGAGGACAACCCACCATAGACACCGATAGCAAGGAACAATATGTGTACCGGCACCATTTTGTCTGTGCAAAAAAATGACTGATTAATGGTCCAATGGCTCTTTATTGTCACATATGCACAGCACAGTAAAATTCTGGTGCCGTTTAAAATGAGAAGGTCAGAAAACACAAAGTGTCTAAAGTCCAGTCCGCATTTTGGAAGCCCCGGAGCACCCCTGATCCAGGAACCCTTCAGGCCCGTAACCCGACGCCCATCTCCTCTGTCAACTGCTCCTGTGTGTCCTGCGGGGCACATCCTGTGGCTGACCTTGGAGGCGCTGGAGGTAATACCCGGTGTCTCTCCCACGGCCCAATTTTCGCATCTGTTGCTGCTGGTGGCTCCCTCCTCGATTCCGCTGTCTTAGAAACATCGAAAATAGGTGCAGGAGTAGGGCAAGCAGCATCTCTGGAGAGAAGGAATGGGTGACGTTTCAGGTGGAGACCCTTCTTCAGACTCTCGACCCGAAACGTCACGCATTCCTTCTCTCCAGAGATGCTGCCTGTGCCGCTGAGTTGCTCCAGCATTTTGTATCTATCTTCGATTTAAACCAGCATCTGCAGTTCTTTCCTGCAGGAGTAGGCCATTCGGCCCTTCGAGCCAGCACCGCCATTCAATATGATCATGGTTGATCATCTGAAATCAGTAACGCATTCTGGCTTTTTCCCCATATTCCTTGATTCCTTTTGCCCTATGAGCTAAATCTAACTCTCTCTTGAAATCATCCAGTGAATTAGCCTCCACTGCCTTCTGTGGCAGAGAATTCCACAGATTCACAATTCTCTGGGTGAAGTTTTTCCTCATCTCAGTCCTAAATGGCCTACCCCTTATTCTTAAACTGTAACCCCTGGTTTTGGACTCCCCCAACATTGGGAACATGTTTCTTATATCTAGCGTGTCCAATCCCTTAATATGTTTCTCTAAGATCCCCTGTCATCCTTCTAAATTCCAGTGAATACAAACCCAGTCGACCCATTCTTTCATCATATGCCAGTCCTGCCATCCCAGGAATTAACCTGGTGAACCTATACTGCACTCCCTCAATAGCAATAATGTCCATCCTCAAATTAGGAAACCAAAATTGTACACAATACTCCAGGTGTGGTCTCACCAGGGCACTGTACAACTGCAGTAGGACCTCCTTTGGAGCTTCCAAGTTTCTGGCGGAAGTGGCGGCGCCTAACGGCTGTGGCTCGCTAGCAGTCTGTTCGTCTTTTTTCCTTTTTTTTGTTGTGTGGGATGGTTTTTATTTTTTTTTGGTTGTGTATGTGTGGGGGTTGGTGGTGTGGGTGGGAGGTGGTGGTGTGGGGGGGTGGGGTGGGGTGGGGGAAACCTTTCCCTTTTAGGTCTCTTCCTCACGGCGCGGGGTGCGGCTCGGCCGCGGGGCCTTCCATCGCCCGGTGCGGCTCGGCCGCTGGACTTAACATCGTCCGGTGCGGCTCGGCCGCTGGACTTAACAGTGCCCGGTGCGGCTCGGCCGCGGGGCGCAACATCGCCTGGCGCGGCCCGGCCGCGGGGCCTAACATCGCTGGTGCGGCTCGGCCGCTGGAATTAACAGTGCCCGGTGCGGCTCGGCCGCGGGGCCTAACATCGCTGGTGCGGCTCGGCCGCTGGACTTAGCGGTGCCCGGTGCGGCTCGGCCGCGGGGCCTAGCATCGCACGGCGCGGCTCGGCCGCGGGACTTAGCTGCGCACGGCTCGGCCGCGGGGCCTTCCGTCGCCCGGCTCGGCCGCGGGATGTTTCAGCGCCCGGTGCGGCTCGGTCGCGGGGACTATGCGGGTCGGTCGGGGACGAGCTGTCTGTCCGTGGGCGTGGGGAAGAGAGTGGAAGTTTTGTTGCCTCCATCACAGTGAGGGGGTGTTTGGAGTCACTATGATGGACGTTTGTGTTGGGGTCATGTGTCTTGTGTTCTTTTTTGTGTATGACTGCTATGTAATTTCGTTCGGTACCTCGGTACCGAATGACAAATAAAGCTCTGTTGAACTGTTGAACTGTTATGGGGAGCAGGCAGGAGAATGGGGTTAGGAGGAAGAGATAGAACAGCCATGATTGAATGGTGGAGTAGACTCGATGGGCCAAATGGCCTGATTCTGCTCCTATCGCTTATGGACTAATCAACTAATGAACGAGGCCGTTGTGTCTTCATCCTTGGCGGCCGATGGGTTTTTGTTCTCGTCGGCCGCCGGGCCCGTCTTTGTTCCTCGCTCTCGACGGTCACTTGTGTCCTCCCCGGCTCAGCGGGGCAGCCCTTCCCCACCGCGCTGGTGCAGCGCCCGCCTGGAGCCACTGGGAGCCACCGCCGACTGTAACGACTGAATTCCACTTTTATTCTCTTTTTTTTATCAGATGTGAAAGATTTTTGAAAAGGTCAGCATTTTAACTTTGGGAAGGCCGTGAAGAGCGATAATTTTGAAGGGCCGCAATGCTTCTGGTGATGGTATTCCCACACTGCTGTTAGTAGAGTTCCAGGATTTAGATCCACTGATGATGAAGGAAGGAGGTTTCGCAAGTCAGGATGACACGTGGCTTGGAGGCTCACAACTAACAGGTGGAAGTTTTATGTCCTTGCCCTTCTAGTTTAGATTTTCGTTTAGAGATGCAGCATGTTAACAGGCCCTATGGCCCATCAAGTCCAGGCCGACTGTCGATCACCCATTCACACGCGTTCTATGCTTTCCCACTTTCCCATCCACTCCCTACACACTGGGGGCAATTTACAGAGGACAATTAACCTACACACCTGCACCACTTTGGGATGTGGGAGGAAACCAGAGCACCGAGAAAGAACCTACGTGGTCGGCGTAAGAACATACAAACTCCACACTGACAGAACCTGAGGTCAGGATGAAATCTAGGCCTCTGGTGCTGCAAGCAGCAGCACTACCAGTTGAACCACTGTCCTGACCCAGTAATAGAGGTTGTGTAGGAATAAAACAGCAGTTGCTGGTTTAAATCGAAGGTAGACACAAAATGCTGGAGTAACTCAGTGGGTCAGGCAGCATCTCAGGAGAAAAGGAATGGGTGACGTTTCGGGTCAAGACCCTTCTTCAGTCTGAAGAAGGGTCTCGACCCGAAACGTCACCCATTCCTTCTCTCCTGAGATGCTGCCTGACCCGCTGAGTTACTCCAGCATTTTGTGTCTACCAATAGAGGTTGTGTTTTTGGGAAGCGCTGTTGGAATAAACTGTGTGAGTAACTGTGGAGAATTTTGTTGATGGTACAAATTGCAGTAATGGTGTGTTAATGATAGAAGCATTGTTCCTAGTGTGAGGGAAGAAGCCACCCTAAACAGTCATTCTGAACTTAAATAAACCCAAATCAAATGAATGTGATCACTAATTATGCATTTTTTGTCACTTAGATAAAACCAGGGAAATGCAGTGTTCACCTCATCAGTACATCACTATTCTTCTGCCAGTCTCAAGTTTAGTTTAGTTTAGTTGAGAGATACAGCGAGGAAACAGGCCCTTTGGTCCACCAAGCCTGCGCCGACCAGCGATCTCCGTACACTAGCACTGTGCTGCTACACACTAGGAACAATTTATAATTTTTACCAAAGCCAATTATCCTACAAACCTGTACGTCTTTGGAGTATGGGAGGAAACTGGAGCACCAGGAGAAAACCCATGTGGTCACAGGGAAAACATACAAACTCCATATAGACAACACCCGTAGTCGAGGTCGAACCCCGATCTCAGGTGCTGTAGGGCAGCAACTCTACCGCTGCACCACCATGCCACCCTAATTCTCCTTACTAAGATCTCCACAGTATTTTCTACATTTCTGAAAGATATTCCACGGCAACAGAGGATGTGATCTCGAGAGGGAAGCTTCCTCCGTTGAATTTCCACTGATATACCTAGCTTCAAATACACACATGAAGGTCTAATGGCTTCAAACATTTATTTCATAACATTAACAAAAGAATGATTGACTTAAAGAAGTCCTTGTGGGTGCAGTGTCTCTGCATTGATTTTTCCTTGTTTCACATCAGGTTCATTTATTGGCACAAGAACAGGAAACTACAGCACAAGTTGTCATTAGCAAGAATGGTATGGAAACTAATGCAGATTGTTATGTGATTTCAGTTAAATTAGGTGTGGAAATTCCAGTTCAATGTAATTTTCTACTTAAATCCCTAACTCTACAAGCTCTTCCAATTAATTACGCATTTAACTTTGCTATCATATATATACAGCCGGAAACAGGCCTTTTCGGCCCACCAAGTCCGCGCCGCCCAGTGATCCCCGTACATTAACACTATCCTACACCCACTAGGGACAATTTTTACATTTACCCAGCCAATTAACCTACATACCTGTACGTCTTTGGAGTGTGGGAGGAAACCGAAGATCTCGGAGAAAACCCACGCAGGTCACGGGGAGAACGTACAAACTCCTTACAGTGCAGCACCCGTAGTCAGGATCGAACCTGTGTCTCCGGCGCTGCATTCGCTGTAAAGCAGCAACTCTACCGCTGCGCTACCATGCCATCAACATCAACCATTCAACAATGCCTTTGTTTCTATTTTCATCTGAAAGTTTAGTTTAATTTATTGTCACGTGTACTGAGGTATAGTGAAAAACCTTTGTGTGCTAACCAGTCAGCAGAAAGATAATACATGATTACAATCGAGCCATTTACAGTGTATAGATATATGAAAAGGGAATAATGTTTAGTGCAAGGTGAAACCAATAAAGTCTGATACATATAAAGCCAGAATGGGAAATCTTTGTTAACAATGATCTGATTTGATCGCTAATTTATCTTTATACTTACATCCATGAGAAAGGTTACAGATTGATTTGAGAAGTGAACTGGATTGAATTAATATCAAGAAAAGAATCATAAACATTGCAAGTTCACTATTGCATCAGAATAAACGGTTCAGACAGTCAACACAAATATATCTCCCAAATTGTTGCTTTTAATGTGAAATGGTCTATATTTCTGAATCAAATATATACCAGATGTGATAAATTGCTTCATAATAACAAAGGCCCACCATATTAGTCTGATTTTATATACTTAGGGAAAAAAAAGTTCCTCATAATTCTTTTGTGTTGTAATTTGTAATGATACGTCAATTCATTTATGTACTGTTCATCATTTTTGTGCACTAATTGAATGCAGATTTTGCACCATAAAGCGCCTGTATCAATCTGGTGAGGTAATAAACAACAGCTGCACGGGGTCTTGAAGCGTTTCCTGTGCTCCCTCGAACTTTCTGATAATGGCAACCAAATGGCACAAAGTACCAGTTTGCTGCACAGGCTCCAGAACTGAATATGTTTTATCTTCATTGAGATTGACATTGAGAAAAGAAAGGCTTTGAAGACAACAATGTGGAGTTTTCTCCTTTAAAGATGATAAAACGAGAGGGGCGGGGTGTCAGTTGTGAGGTATTTGTTGTGAAGATAACAAGGGGGAAAAAAACACATCTGAAGGCAGTGTTGAGATTCTTAAAACCTGTACTGTTGATGAGCAATACCATAGAATAATATATTTAAAACACTGTTAAATGTCCTTGTTATTCAATGTTTTAACATACAGGAGTGCTTCTTCTGACTCCATTGCAACCCAGAGACCATTTCCAAACCTTGCGTCTCTCCTAGGGCGGCACGGTAGCGCAGCGGTAGAGTTGCTGCTTTACAGCGAATGCAGCGCCGGAGACTCAGGTTCGATCCTGACTACGGGTGCTGCACTGTAAGGAGTTTGTACGTTCTCCCCGTGACCTGCGTGGGTTTTCTCCGAGATCTTCGGTTTCCTCCCACACTCCAAAGACGTACAGGTATGTAGGTTAATTGGCTGGGTAAATGTAAAAATTGTCCCTAGTGGGTGTAGGATAGTGTTAATGTACGGGGATCGCTGGGCGGCACGGACTTGGAGGGCCGAAAAGGCCTGTTTCCGGCTGTATATATATGATATGATGATATGATAATAACATTTCTTTCATGGCACTAACTTATTTTCCAAGTCACTCGCATCTCAAGCTAAGTACAACCACAACGAAGTACATCTACAACCCAAGTACCTTCATCCAAGTGTCTACTTTCCAATTAGCCTACTTTTTCTTTGTAACTAAATTCTGGCCCATCATTAGTTTAGTTTAGTTTAGAGATACAGTGTGGAAACAGGCCCTTCTGCCCACCAAGTCCTCGCCGACCAGCGATCCCGTACACTAACGCTATCCTACACACTAGGGACAATTTACAATTATACCAAGTCAATTACCCTACAAACCTGTACATCTTTGGAGTGTGGGAGGAAACTGGAGATCCCGGAGAAATCCCACTTTGGTCATGGGGGGAAACGTACAAACTCCGTGCAGACAGAACCCATAGTCAGGATCGAACCTGGGTCTCCGTCGCTGCAATCACTGTAAGGCAGCAACTCTACCGCTGCGCCACCGTGCTGCCCTATATTTTAAAGACTATAGCCAATCCTTCAATGATCGCCTGATAGACGAAACATCCTCATCTGTTACCTACTTTTCCTTTAAACCACCCTTAATACAAAAATTTCAAACCTTCTCATCCATCAGCTGCTTGTGAGTTCAAATACATCTCGGGCTTACAGTGCAGATGCACGGATGATTTCCTGAATCGCGTGGTTGCTGGCACCTCCATCCAAATAGATTTTCAGGCCTTTGATCTTTAATCAATGTAAGAAATGCCAGCAATGAAATCAACTGTAGGCTATTTACTCATGACAAATATATTGGATAGAGCTAGAGACAGAATCTGGAATAGGATTCAGATTTATAAAACAGTTGTGCAGTTATGGCGAATGTAACTCACCACAGGTAAATGTACCAAATCGCACAAATGTCTGAAAAATGCAGTAAATTAGTAATTAGTAATTAGTAAAACAGCTTTAATTTTTTTTCAAAGGGACATTGGAAAAGAATTTCGAAAAAAATCTTTTGAAAAATTATTTTGAAAAAGATAACAAATTTATCACTTTCAAAAAATGCAAGCACTAAGTGAAAGGTAAACGTTATCTAGAATTTAGAGATGGTGCACAAGAGATTCACCAGGATGTTACCTGGACATGCGAGCTTCAATTATAGAAAGAGATTGTATAAGCTAGGACGTTTTTCTTTGCAGGAGTCGAAGAGGTGATTTTATTAAGGTGTATAAGAGATGAAGGGTATGGATAAAGTAATGAAAGTACTTTTCCCAGGGTGGAAGATTGTAAAACTAGAGGGCATAGGCTTAAAGAGAGAGGGGAGAGATTTAAGAAAACACTCAGAGGCATATTTTTTCATGCACTCTGTTTTCGCTTAAGCAAAGTTTGCAGGGGTGGAATCCAATGCAGGACTGAGGCAGGTGAGGGGCTGGAAGTTGGTATTAAAGGTAATGAATGAAAGTTCAGTGGACAGAATAGGCACTACAGGGAGCGGGGAAGGACTGTATTGGAAGGAACTGCAGATGCTGGTTTAAACCGAAGATAGACACAAAGTGCTGGAGTAACTGAGGCAGCTTCTCTGGAGTAACTGAGGCAGCTTCTCTGAAGAGAAGGACTGTTGGATTGAATTGCATTTATTTTAATGCGAGAGGTCTGATGGGTAAGGCAAATTATCTCAGGGCGTGCATAGGTACATACGACCGCTGCCATTAAGGAAACTGGGCTAAGAGAGGGACAGGCCTGGCAGTGTAATGATGCTACAGATGCTACAGGAGAGATAGCGGTGGTGGTAAAATAGGAAAGTGTGCTACTTTATTGACTAAGGGGAATGTCATGCAGTAGTCTGAGAAGACATTACTGCCGTAGATTTGCTGCCTTACAGCGCCAGAGACCCGGGTTCGATAACTGTCTACGGGTGCTTGTCTGTACGGAGTTTGTAAGTTCTCCCCCTGACCTGCGTGGGTTTCCTCTGGGATTTCCGGTTTCCACCCACACTTCAATGACGTACAGGCTTGTAGGTTAATTGTCTTGGTATAATTGTAAATTGTCCCTAGATTGTGCAGAATAGCGTTAGTGTGCAGGGATCGCTGGCTGCTGTGGACTCTGTGGGCCGAAAGACCTGTTTCCATGCAGTATCCTGAAACATAAACTAAAAACTACTGATGGTTGATCAAATGAGGCTATGTGGGTGAAGCTGAGACAGAAAAAGGGGATGATCAACTTGTTGGGAGTATACTATAGGTTCCCAAATAGTCAATGGGTATTAGAAGAACAAATATGCTGGTAGATTAATGTGCTGCAGCTGCAAGACTAATAAGGTTGTCATAGTGGACGATTTTTAGTTTCCCAATATAAACTAGGGATGGCGTACTGCCAAAGGCTTAGATGGGATGGAATTTGTCAAATGTGTTCAGCAAAGTTTCCTCAGTAAATGTGTAGAAGGCACTATAAGGGAGAGGGCAAAGCTTGATCTACTCTTAGGAAATTGGGAAGGGCAAGTGGCTGAAATGTCTGTGGGAAGCCTTTTGGGACCAGCAACCACTGTTCTACTAGTTTTTATATAGTAATGGATAAAGATAGGGTAGGCCCACAAATGATCCTTCTGAGGTGGGGCAAGATCAACTTTGATGCTATTAGACAGAAACTTGCTAAAGTTAATTGGAGTAGGTTGTTTGTGGGTGAAGGAACTTCAGGGAAGTGGGAGGTGCTGAGGGATAAATTTCTCACACAAAGATTAGTTGGTATCTGAAATGAGTTGCCAGAGGAAGTGGTGGTGTAACAAGATTAACGACATTTAAGAGGCATCTTGACAGGTACTTGAATGAGCAAGGCATGGAGGGATGTAGAATGAATTTGTAGAGATACACATAATAGTTGGCATGGCCACTGAGAGTCAGACAGCCTGTTCCTATACCGTACATCTCTATTTAACTACATTTTGTGAGCGTAATTGTGAGGGCACCCTCTTGAACCCAATCATTTCATTATCAGGGAATTTGGAAGGCAACTCAATTGTGCTCCAGTCCACTGGCCCCATTTGCCAGCATACAGGCTTGGAAAATTATGGTTCAGCTTGTTAAAAATCAGACTCTTTGAAGTCCGACGAGACAAACTGGAGGTAGAAATGGGGAAGAAAAAAACCCAAGTTTGACGAAAGCTGTGATTAAACTGTTCGAGTCATGCTGTGAGGTGTTATTTCAGTTCCACTGGCAAATACTAATACCAGTTACTCCAGGCTTTCATCAGACCAAAGTGCTGATGTGTAATAGCAGGAAAAATCAGGTGTCATTATCTACTTCATGCGTTTTGCAGCAAGGATACAGCCATCACTCACAATCATCTCATGGCATGTTCAAGCACATCCTTTGCCAATTAATTTTATGCTTATGATCTCCATGAATACTGGAAGCCCTGAGGGATGTGGTTAGGAATATTACTGAAAGACCCAACAGTGGAGTTTTAGGTTTGGAGCCCAAAATATTCAACAGTGATGTGCTGGACCATGACTGAAACTCGATTTGGGTATAACCGGCAGGTTTATTCCAGTCATTATATCAGGCATAATTTCGTAAGTTCATAAGTCATAGGAGTAGAATTAGGCCATTCGGCCCATCGAGTCTACTCGGCCATTCAATCATGGCTGATCTATCTCTTCCTCTCAACCCCATTCTCCAGCCTTCTCTCCGTAACCTTTGACACCCATGATCATATGGAATGGCGGTGCAGGCTCGAAGGGATGAATGGCCTACTCCTGCACCTATTTTCTATGTTTTCTATGTTTCTAATCAATTCTCCACTTTAAAAATACTCAATGACTTGGTCTCCACAGCTGTCTGTAGCAATCAATTCCAGAGATTCACCACCCACTGACTAAAAGAAAATCCTCCTTATCTTCTTTCTAAAGGTGAATACTTTTATTCTGAGGCTGTGCCTTCTGGTCCTAGACTCTCCCATAGTGGAAACATCCTTTCCACATCTCCTCTATCCAAGCCTTTCACTGTTCGGTAAGTTTCAATGATGCCCCTCCTCATCCCTCTTAACTCCTGTGAGTAGAGGCCCATCAAACACTCATCATACATTAATCCAATTAACCCCAGGATCATTCCCCTAAACATACTCACAACCCTCTCCAATGTCAGCACATCCCTCCTTGGGCATGGGGTCCAAAACTGCTCGCAATACCCCAAATGGGGTCTGAAGAGTGCCTTGTAAAGCCTCAGCATTACATCCCTGTTTTTATATTCTTGTCCTCCTAAAATAACATTGCATTTGGCTACCTTACTGCCAACTCAAGTTGTAAATTAACTGTTCAGAAATCATGAGCATTAGAAATAATCTACCGTGACTCATGACTGATAATCAGACTGCCATTCAATCCTGGAATGTTTTGAGAGTTCTGAGTCTTAACATAGAAACATAGAAACATAGAAAATAGGTGCAGGAGTAGGCCATTCGGCCCTTCGAGCCTGCACCGCCATTCAATATGATCATGGCTGATCATCCAGCTCAGTAACCCGTACCTGCCTTCTCTCCATACCCCCTGATCCCTTTAGCCACAAGGGCCACATCTAACTCCCTCTTAAATATAGCCAATGAATTGGCCTCAACTACCTTCTGTGGCAGAGAATTCCACAGACTCACCACTCTCTGTGTGAAGAAATGTTTTCCCATCTCGGTCCTAAAAGACTTCCCCCTTATCCTTAAGCTGTGACCCCTGGTTCTGGACTTCCCCAACATCGGGAACAATCTTCCCGCATCTAGCCTCTCCAACCCCATTAAGAATTTTATATGTTTCAATAAGATCCCCCCTCAGTCTTCTAAATTCCATCGAGTATAAGCCTAGTCTATCCAGTCTTTCTTCATATGACGGCCTTATCTTTACATGATGACTCTTGGATGTCCTCCAAAGCTGAAATAAATTGCTCCAATGACTCTGACGTTTTCCAGCCTTTCCCCTTTTACTATGGCACCTATCGACAAAGGAAATAAAGTGGACTGTTAAATGAAGGTCGTAGGTCCATGTGAGAATCTTAACTGCCACCCTCCCACATGGTGAGCTGCCTGTAAATTGCATGATTAGCACCAGGGGCTTCACCTTTCACATTAAATAGGACGTGACCATGCAAATTGATCAGGCCTCCTGACAAGTCATTGGCATCCTGCCCGTAAGCAGTGTGAGCGGAGGGAGATTGGCAATTATAATTAGCGGAGGCATGCACTGCATTTTCATCGATGCTTGCATTAGGATTTCTAAATGTTTAAAGGCGCATCCTGGAGGAAAACCTCAAACAGAACAACCGTTTGGCTTCATCACTGCATTCTGTTTGTTTGCTGATCCTCCGCATTAACAACTTACTCACCATATTAACTGCTTTAATTTACTTACCAAATCAATTAGCACTGAAATGGTCTAAACCAAAATTGAGAATAAATTTGCTTTATCGCTGAAAATAATGCTCCACTAAGAATATTATTCGGCAAACCTTTATTGGTTTGGATTTTTAAGGCATTTTAACTTTTAAAGACTGACTAGACCAAGTGGACCCGTTGGGCGCAAACCTCTCCTGCATTGGTGCAGCACCCTCTCCTCCCCCACTCACCCCTTCCCCTCCCCCCTCCCCTTCCCCTCCCCCTCCCCCTCCCCTTCCCCTCTCCCCCTCCCTCCTCCCCCTCCCTCCTACCCCCCTCCCCCTCCCTCCTATCCCCCTCCCCCTCTCTCCCCCACACCTCCACACCCTCCCTCCCCTCCCCTCCCTCCCTCCTCCCCCTCCCCTTCCTCCTCCCCTCCCTCCCTCCCTCTTCCCCTCCCCCTCCCCCTTCCCCCCCTCCATCCCCCCATCCCCTCCCCCCACTCCATCCCCCTCAACCCCCCTTATCCTCCCTCCTCCCTCCTCCCCCCTCCCTCCCTCGTCCCCACCCTCCGTAGGAGATAGATTTAAACTTTCAAATTTGAAAACTTTTAAAATATAACACTGATTTCATTGAAACCTTCCATTAGCACCAAAGGAACGACGGTGAGTAAGGTGGGCCTAAAATTGTTGCGCTATTGTATACCATTTTGGCAGTAGTTCAGGAACAAACAAACAAACAAATGAGAGTTTTGGTATATAGATGGCATTGACTTGTAAGGCAATCTCTATGATTTATCTCATAGAACAACAGCTACAGAACAATAGCACAGAAGAATATACAAGGAAATTTACGAGAATTACATTACCTTCGTTATTTATTGCCATATGTAGCAGGGTGCAATAAAATTTGTTGTTCACATGAAGAACATAAAGTAAGCAGCATACATATAATTAATACAGCGATAAATACGATGAATGCAAAACAGCAGAATGGTGCAAAGTTTAGTTTAATTTAATTTAGTTTAGTTTAGAGATATCGCATGGAAACAGGCCTTTCAGCTCACTCAGTCTGCACCGACCAGCGGTCCCTGCACATTAGTACTATCCCACACACTAGGGATAATTTACAATATTTACCGAAGCCAATAAACGTACAGCTCCTCAACAACCTCCATGACATGACAGAGGACTTCCACTTGACCAAACTGATTCAACTGTTACTGGAAAACAGACGCTTCTATGTTGAGCTAAATGGTAAATGCAGCAGATGGAGGAAACAAAAGGATGGCCGACCTCAGGGCAGCATCCTTGCTCCGGTGCTGTTCAATGTATACACCAATGATCAGCCAGTGTTCCCAGGGACGAGAAGCTTCATTTACGCTGACGACCTTGGAATAGCAGCCCAGAGCACTCACATTGATGAGGTAGAAGCTACCCTCTCATCATCCTTAGACAACTTGACAAACTACTACAAGGACAACCAACTGAAGGCAAACCCTGCTAAGACCCAAGTTAGCCTGTTCCACCTTCATAATCGCGAGGCTGAGATGAAGCTGTCCTTCACATGGAACGGTGTCACTTTGAGACACTGTGACTACCCTGTCTTTCTTGGGGTCACTTTGGACCGAACCCTTTCATTCAAGCAACGCATCAAAAAGGTGAAGGGCAAAATGAGGATGAGCAACAGCCTCCCATGCAAGCTGGCAAACTCGTCGTGGGGTACCAATGCATCCGCACTGCGGTCAACTGCTCTTGCGCTGTGCTACACTGCTGCAGAGTATGCTTGTCCTGTTTGGGAGAGATCCTCTCATGCGAAGAAAGTTAATGACAGCTGCAGTTAATCTGTTAATGACAGCTGCAGATGCATCACTGGCTGCCTAAAACCAACGGATGTGGATAGCTTGAATGTCTTGGCCGGTATTGTTCCACCAGGAATCCGCAGAACAGTTGACGGTAGAAGTGAACGTAGTCGGCAAGTTGGAGACACCCGCCATCTCTGTCACTCCCATCATTCAGCCCCAAACCACCTGAAGTCGAGGAAGAGCTTCCTTTACACAGTCCAGCCACTGTCACAGTCTCCTCAAGGAACCGGACTAGCCTTGTGGGAAAAGAAATGCAGTGAAAACCACCACCACGAAAAGCTGCCAATCCCAACCAAGGAAACAGCTACCACCTGGTCACAGGTGTGACTGGAAGACCTGGAAGTCCCTCAATAGTTATTGTCACGTGTACCAAGGTATAATGAAAAGATTTGTTTTGCATGCTCTCCAGATTAAATATACTATACTACATATAAATACAATCAAGTCAAACAGATAGATAGAGCAAAGGGGAAGATATAGAGTGCAGAATGTAGTTCTCAGCACTGCAGTGCACCAGTTTCATAGACAATGCTCAATGTCCATAATGGGGTGGAAGTGAAACTTATGGAAGGAAGCCTGATGACAAAGGGAAATAAGCTGTTCCTGAGTCTGGTGCTGTGTGGTTTCAAGCCTATGTACCCTCTTCCAGATGGGAGCAGGCAGAAGAAGGAGTGACCAGGGTAGGTCCAGACATCACCCACAGTCGGGATCAAACCCGAGTCTCTGCCGATGCAAGGCATCAACTCTACCACTGCACCACCGTGCCACCCTGTTGCTATTCTGTGGCTCTGTAGCTATGAGCTATTGTGAAGTGGAGTCAGATGAGGACTTTGTAGGGCTAAGCTTCAAGAATGCTGATTAGTGTGACAAACCAAATGTTCGAGACCATGCCGACTTACACTGAAAGCCTATTGACAACACAATTATCCACTTCTGCGTTAATATGCAGTGCTGGGAATCCATTCAGTTCAGCGTGGAGAGGCTGTTGCATTTTAGAGTACAACATCATTCAGTACCTGACTGTAGATCACAGCTTCCATTGCACTGATAGTATGATGCTTGGAATGGTAAACGAACCTACTGGACGTTCATTGCCTACAGTACTACCCCAAGTTAAAACCTTGCTGTGTGTTGTGAAATGCTTCTTCTTTATATTGCTTTTAATAAAAATCAAGAATAGTTTGCAAACCTGAGATGGCCTGCAGCCAACTTGAGGTATACCACAATGATGCTCAGTGCAATGCAGCCAGCACTATTAATAAAATATGACCATCTATTCTGTATTGTAATACATTGGTCCGGATATTAGACTATGTGTAGAAATTTGGTCTAAAATTGCACTTGCTTCTTCCAACCCGTTTTGGCTGGTGTAATCATGCATGCGGGTAATGTGACATGTGGGCAGTCATGCATGATAATTGCATGCAATTTTAATGTTTCTTCACTTTGATGGGCATCACATTTTATGGTTCAAATATTGCTAGAAATATTAGTTACTCAAATTTGATGTATCTTTTTTTTATTATATGTAAAACTGTTCTAATGAATAAACCAACTGAATTGATGTAAGGTCAAGGGGAAAGATAATGTGTTAAATATTTAATGCTATTTAACAAGAAAATGTTGTATTATTTTAAATTAACTGTTATTGGAGCTGTTATAGATTCAGGAACTGATCCTGCATCTTATAGAACATTGGAAAATGATCACCAATGTGTCCACGATTTCTAGAGCCACCTCCTTGAGTACCCTGGGATGCAGACCATCAGGCCCTGGGGATTTATCAGCTTTCAGTCCCATCAGTCGACCCAATACTATTTTTCGCTTAATGCAAATTCCCTTCTGTTCCCCTATCCCCCTAGATCCTCTGTCCTCTAGTACATCTGGTAGATTGTTTGTGTCTTCCTTCGTGAAGACAGTTCCGAAATACCTATTCAACTTTTCTGCCATAGCCTTGCTACCCATAATAATTTCACCCGTTTTTGCCTTCAAGGGACCCACATTTGTCATGGAAGAAGTTTCATTGAAATCGGGGCTATATTTTTTAAGTTATTCACATTTTAAACTTTAAATCTATCTCCTATGGAGGGAGGGGGGGAGGAGGGGGAGAGGGAGAGGGGGTGATGGAGGGGGGAGAATAAAGGGGGTTAAGGAGGATGGAGTGGGGGGAGGGGAGGAGGTAGGGGGAGGGGGGGAGGGGGAGGGGGGGAGGGGGGAGGGGGAGGGGGAGGGGGGAGGGGGGAGGGGGGAGGGGGGAGGGGGAGGGGGAGGGGGAGGGTCCTGCACCAATGCAGGAGAGGTTTGGGCCCAACGGGTCCACTTGGTCTAGTATGACAGTAAAACGCTCTTGACTCTTGACTCTATTTCAGCCTTCTGGTCTTTTATTTAATGTAGAATTGCCACAAAGCACACAGTTTGCCATAAGTAATATTTGACAGCTGTCCTGTCAGCTCCACTGCCGATCTACCATCCACATTTGATTGTGTTATTGATTTTTCTTTGGATACAAGCTCAGGTAATCCAACAACTAGATGAAGCAGGTGAGATAAAATGAAAACCATGCTTGTTTAAGATATTTTATAACTCATAATAAAGATAAATATCACTCAATCTGCCACAATCTCACTATAAGCTGAGCCATAATTTTAAAAATAATCACAAGAATCAGTTCTGTTTAAATAAATCTCACATTGGAACTACTGTACTAGTCCTATGGGTTTATAATAACAGGAATGTTTATTAGCATGATGAAAATCAAATGTAAGGTTTTCATTGCCCTAAACGCATGTGAAAAAGTGTATATTGACTGATCGTTCACAGATATGAGAAAACAGTCCTCTAGTTTGGCCTCGCTAACGTCTAATATAATTGAACATGATATTAGAAGGATGAGAGGGGATCTTATCGAAACGTATAAGATTATTAAGGGGTTGGACACGTTAGAGGCAGGAAACATGTTCCCAATGTTGGGGAAGTCCAGAACCAGGGGCCACAGTTTAAGAATAAGGGGTAGGCCATTTAGAACGAAGATGAGGAAAAACCTTTTCAGTCAGAAAGTTGTGAATCTGTGGAATTCTCTGCCTCAGAAGGCAGTGGAGGCCAATTCTCTGAATGCATTCAAAAGAGACCTAGATAGAGCTCTTAAGGATAGCGGAGTCAGGGTGTATGGGGAGAAGGCAGGAACGGGGTACTGATTGAGAATGATCAGCCATGATCACATTGAATGGCGCTGCTGGCTCGAAGGGCCGAATGGCCTACTCCTGCACCTATTGTCTATTGTCTATTGTCTATCTCAATTTCTATACTCAATACCCTGACCATTGAAGGCCAATGTACCAAAAGCCATTTTGATGTCCCTAACAGTGATGCCACTTTTAGGGAACTATGTAACTGTATTTCTAGATCCCTCTGCTATAAAACACTCCCCAAGGCCCGACTATTCACTGTGAAGGTCCTGCCCTGTTTTGACTTCCATTTGGCTAACACCTTAGATTCCATGTAATCTATCCTTCCAGACTTGCTTACTAAGTGGGACCTCGTCAAAGTCCACATAGGAAACATCCACTGCACTGCCCTTGTCAATTCTTTTCTTCAAAAAACACGATCAGATTCGTGACACATCATTACCCATGCATAAAGCCTTGCTAACTATTTCCAATCAGTCCATGCCTATGCAAATGCAGGTAGATCCTATCCCCACAATCTCCTCCAAAGACTTTTCCACCTCTGACGTCAGGATCACCAGCCCGTCATTTCCTGGCTTGTCCTTTCTGATCTCTTAAATCGTGGTACAACAACAACCACTCTCCAGACTTCCAGAACTACACCTGTGGCTCAGGATGATGCAAATATCTCTGCAAGGACCTCTGTAATTTCTCCCTTAGCTTCCCATGAAGTCCAAGGATGTACTTGGTCAGGCCCTGAAGATTTATCCACCTTACTGTGTTTTAAAACCATCAATACCTCCTCTTTGGCAATTCTTTATAGTCTTAAATGCCTCTGTTCCTTTGCTTCTGTGATCTTCTCAGTAAAAACAGATGAGAAATATTCAATTAGCATCTCTCGTGTTTAGTACATAGTTTAATACCCTATTAGAAACTCGCTTTTGCTTCACTCAACCAGGTGTAGTACTTTCAATTCTTTTAAATAGTAAGATTACTACACATTTTGTTGAAGTCCTTGTCAAATTATTCTATTAACAGTGCAGAATGTGGAGGAGCAAGATATCACTGACAATATCTCCTGAATTTCCACACTTGACTACATGTGCAAAGATCACAGTGTAAATGGAAAACTCTTGAAGGTTTCAACTTCATCATAAATGTAAAAGCCAGACTAGCTCACCAGAGCTTTCTTTGTGTATTCTGTGAATTCTAAGAATTGGGAAATACAAATATTACATCCCCGATTATATTTGATCTCTGCTTACTTTGTTATCTCCTTCTCCTAGCTAATAATGATCTCTTCTACATTTTCCTTGACCTGCATCCGCTTTGATGACTTGTTCTCACACCTTACACTTCCTTATCTCTATGTCTCCCTCTCCCCTGACTTTCAATCTGAAGAAGGGTCTCGACCTGAAACGGCACCCATTCCTTCTATCCAGAGCTGCTGCCTGTTCCACTGTGTCTTTCTCTGAATTATTGCTGTATTTTGTGTCTATATTATTTTACCTGTTCTTTTATGAATGGGATCTACCTCAGCAATGATAATAAATTTCTAATTTTCAAAACCCTTTCTGAGCTGATCACAAATGAATTTTCATATTTCAAATATCCCTTGCATTCGTTCTCCGCCCATCCCTCCCCCACCCTATTCATTCTGCTAGTTTCACCGTTCGTATCCTTTTATTATTACCTCTTCTACAGCCCACAATGCTCTTGGTCATTGTTGCTGGCTCTGATTTGTTTTGTACCTTTTTAAAGCTCTAGTTTCCATCTCCCTTGACTCTCAGTCTGAAGAAGTGTTTCAACACAAAACATCAACTATTCCTTTTCTCCAGAAATGCTGCCTGACCTGCTGAGTTACTCCAGAAATTTGTGTCTATCTTTGGAGTAAACCAACATCTACAGTTCCTTCCTGCACTAATGAATGCCATTGGCTTTCTATCAAATTTAACGATATAACCTCTGTCAGATGCATTATGCTCTTAACAAATTCCGAGTTACAAAAGAACTGAAGAAGGGTCTCGACCCGAAACGTCACCCATTCCTTCTCTCCTAGATGCTGCCTGACCTGCTGAGTTACTCCAGCATTTTGTGACACCTTCGATTTGTACCAGCATCTACAGTTATTTTCCAAAAGAAAACATTGTTGATATTCTGCTTCAAAGCAGACAAAACATAGTGGAAGTTGTTAAATACCACCAATGTATTTGAATTATAATTTTGGTTTCTGAACTGCCACCTTGGAAAGCTGTTAAGACCTGATATGATCTTAAATTTCTTTTAGTGCCCAGAAATTCAATGAACAATTTTTCTAACTGGAAAGGGACTTTGAAATACCTTGCCAATGATAGACTTTGCAGATTGAAAACATTCCATAAGAATTATGAGTATCGTTATCTTTGAATGTTCATCTTGAAAATAATCTTGTTTGGGCAATGAGAGCAAGAACACACAAAATAGAAACAGATGAAGCCATTTGGCATCTCTGTGAGTCATCAGCTCTGAATTTATTTAATAATATAAGAAATACATGTAAAATTATTTAAAATACTGCTGCATGTACTCAGATTTTAGAATGACGAGGATGATCCTGGGGATGATTGGGTTAACATGTGAGGAACATTTGATGGTTCTAGGCCTGTACTCGCTGGAGGTTAGAATTATAGACAATAGACAATAGACAATAGACAATAGGTGCAGGAGGAGGCCATTCGGCCCTTCGAGCCAGCACCGCCATTCAATGTGATCATGGTTGATCATTCTCAATCAGTACCCCGTTCCTGCCTTCTCCCCATACCCCCTGACTCCGCTATCCTTAAGAGCTCTATCTAGCTCTCTCTTGAATGCATTCAGAGAATTGGCCTCCACTGCTTTCTGAGGCAGAGAATTCCACAGATTCACAACCCTCTGACTGAAAAGGTTTTTCCTCATCGCAGTTCTAAATGGCCTACCCCTTATTCTTAAACTGTGGCCCCTTGTTCTGGACTCCCCCAACATTGGGAACATGTTTCCTGCCTTTAAAGTGTCCAACCCCTTAATAATCTTATACATTTCGATAAGATCTCCTCTCATCCTTCTAAATTCCAGTGTATACAAGCCTAGTCGCTCCAGTCTTTCAACATATGACAGTTCCGCCATTCCTGGAATTAACCTAGTAAACCTACGCTGCACCGCCTCAATAGCAAGAATATCCTTCCTCAGATTTGGAGACCAAAACTGCACACAGTACTCCAGGTGCGTTCTCACTAGGGCCCTGTACAACTGCAGAAGGACCTCTTTGCTCCTATACTCAACTGCTCTTGTTATGAAGGCCAACATTCCATTGGCCTTCTTCACTGCCTGCTGGGACACCCAGATCTCATTGTACGTCCCCTTTTCCTAACTTGACACCATTCAGATAATACTCTGCCTTCCTATTCTTACCACCAAAGTGGATAACCTCACACTTATCCACATTAAACTGCATCTGCCATGCATCTGCCCACTCACACAACCTGTCCAAGTCACCCTGCAACCTCTTTGCATCTTCCTCACAGTTCACACTGCCACCCAGCTTTGTATCATCTGCAAAATTGCTAATGGTACTTTTAATCCCTTCATCCAAGTCATTAATGTATATTGTAAATAGCTGCGGTCCCAGCACCGAGCCTTGCGGTACCCCACTAGTTACTGCCTGCCATTCTGAAAGGAACCCATTTATCCCCACTCTTTGCTTTCTGTCTGTCAACCAATTTTCTATCCATGTCAGTACCCTACCTCCAATACCATGTGCTCTAATTCTGCCCACTAATCTCCTATGTGGAACTTTGTCAAAGGCTTTCTGAAAGTCAAGGTACACCACATCCACCGGCTCTCCCCTGTCAATTTTCCTAGCTACATCCTCAAAGAATTTCAGAAGATTAGTCAAGCATGATTTCCCCTTCGTAAATCCATGCTGACTCGGAACGGTCCTGTTACTACTATCCAAATGCTCTGCAATTTCGTCTTTTATAATTGACTCCAGCACTGATGTCAGACTAACTGGTCTATAATTTCCCGTTTTCTCTCTCCCTCCTTTCTTAAAAAGTGGGATAACATTAGCTACCCTCCAATCCAATCTAATTATGACAGGGATTCCCATTGAAATCTACCGGATAATGAAAGGCCTAGATAGCGTAGAAGTGGAAAGAATGTTTCCAGTAATGGGTCAGTCAAGAACCAGAGGGCACAGCCTCAGGATAAAAGGATGTACTTTTAGAATTTCTTTAGCAGAACAACACGGTGGCGTAGCGGTAGAGTTGCTGCTTTACAACTCTTTCAGTGCCAGAGACCCGGGTTCGATCCTGACTACGGATGCTGTCACTATGGAGATTGTACGTTCTTCCCGTGGCCACGTGGGTTTTCTCCAGGATCTTCAGTTTCCTCCCACACTCCAAAGACGCACAGGTGTGTAGTTAATTGGCTTGGTATGAATGTAAATTGTCCCACGTGTGTGCGGTACAGTGTAAATATGTGGTGATCGCTGGTCGGCGTGGACTCAGTATGCCGAAGGGCCTGTTTCCACGCTGTATCTCTAAACTAAACTAGACTAAGCCAGAAGGTTGTGAATCTGTGGATTCAATGGCACAGAAAGCTATGGAGACCAAGACACTGTTTTTTTTAAAAACGGAGATTGATAGATTCTTGATTTGTTAGGGCGGCAAAGGTTATGGGAAGAAAGCAGGAGGATGGTGGGGAGATGGTGGGGAGAGCCATGATTGAATGGTGAAGTAGAGTCAATGGGCTGAATGACCTAATTCTACTCCCAAGTCTTATGGTTATGCATGTACACCCAAACCCTAAATTACTGTGAAGCTGTAGCGACCATAGAGAATGGTCCGGGTCGTCGAACCCTCAGATTGGCCAGCGAGGTCACGTGTGAGCGCGACCGTGGGGATTGGTCCAGAGAGCGACATCGCTGATTGGCCAGCGTGGTCATGTGTGCTTTTGGCGCCCGAAATGTTCAGTTCGGCGAAGTCTTCGAAGAAGACAGTAAGTTTTTGATGGTTGTCCTTTACCTTGTTGTTTAACTTTGTATTCGAATATTGCGGCTGCAATAAACTTCTTCTACAACCAACAAGTTTTCGGACTCGCCATATTGGTGACCCCGACGTGATCTGGACGATCACCGACTATGCAGGAACACGACGCCTCGTTGTTGATTGCCGCGCCTGGCACACCGGAGTTAAGCGCGGTAAGCGTTCACCTTCTGTTGTTTTGGACACATTCACCGCAATCTTGGTTTGTCCACACCGAAGCTCAATTTCATATAAAGAACATATCGGACGACTCGACGAAGTATTACTACCTCGTCAGCGCTCTATCACCGGAGACGACCACACGCGTGATGCGGTTCATCGTTAATCCGCCTGCGGAAAGCAAGTACGAGGCAATGAAGAAAGTGTTACTGCGAACCTTCGGGTTTAATAGGCATGATTAAAGCTCTACTCCCAATTCCTCCGTCTACGCCGCATCTGTGCCCGGGATGAGGTGTTTCAGACTAGGGCTTCCGAGATGTCCTCGTTTTTCAGAAAACGGGGCTTCCCCTCCTCCATTATAGATGAGGCTCTCACTAGGGTCTCTTCTACATCCCGCAGCTCCGCTCTTGCTCCCCATCCCCCCACTCGCAACAAGGACAGGATCCCCCTCGTTCTCACCTTCCACCCCACCAGCCAGCGGATCCAACATATCATCCACCAACATTTCCGTCACCTACAACAGGACCCCACCACTGGCCATATCTTCCCATCCCCTCCCCTCTCTGCATTCCGCAGAGACCGTTCCCTCCGCAACTCCCTGGTCCACTCGTCCCTTCCTACCCAAACCACCCTAACCCCGGGCACTTTCCCTTGCAACCGCACGAGATGCAACACCTGTCCCTTTACCTCCCCCCTCAACTCCATCAAAGGACCCAAACATTCTTTCCAGGTGAGACAGAGGTTCACCTGCACCTCCTCCAACCTCATCTATTGCATCCGCTGCTCTAGATGTCAACTCATCTATATCGGCGAAACCAAGCGCAGGCTCGGCGATCGCTTCGCTGAACACCTGCGCTCGGTCCGCATTAACGCCACTGATCTCCCGGTGGCCCAGCACTTCAACTCCCCCTCCCATTCCCAGTCTGACCTCTCTGTCATGGGCCTCCTCCAGTGCCATAGTGAGGCCCGCCGGAAATTGGAGGAGCAGCACCTCATATTTCGCCTGGGCAGTTTGCGGCCCGGTGGTATGAACGTTGACTTCTCCAACTTCAGATAGCTCCTCTGTCCCTCCCTTCCCCTCCTCCTTCCCAGATCTCCCTCTATCTTCCTGTCTCCACCTATATCCTTCCTTTGTCCCACCCCCGACATCAGTCTGAAGAAGGGTCTCGACCCGAAACGTCACCCATTCCTTCTCTCCCGAGATGCTGCCTGACCTGCTGAGTTACTCCAGCATTTTGTGAATAAATCTATTTTTCTTTCCTCTTTTGAGACTTGTTGTAAAACTTTCTTGCCCAAACTTTTGTTTTTTTTAACTTATCATTCACCTTATTTTTTTGTTAGTCATGATGCCTCAGAATCACCTTGGGATATATTTAGCAATGTTGAAGGTGTATGTAAATAGGAGTTGTTGTAAATATGTTCCGTGACGTCACGGTCCTTGAACTTGTTGAATTCTTTGCGTTTATTATTGACTAGTTGTAAAAATAAATGATCCAATCAATCGCCGTATCATCATGTTAGAGCAGTATAGTTGTGTAAAAAAGATACGTTCACGTAGAAAAGATAATAACATTTATGGAACATCATTTATGTTGGGTTGGCACCTCCTGTAGTGCTTTATCACCAATTCTGTTCAAGTTGGTGCAAGAGTGATGTGCCCTCCAGTAGAAGGGTTTCAGTGGGGAATTTACAATGTTGATTCATCAATGAAGGAAGTTTCCAAGGTATCTGCACACATATCCTTACTTTGGACTTTATAGAGTCACAGAGTCATAGTGTGATACAGTGTGGAAACAGGCCCTTTGGCCCAACTTGCCCACACCAGCCAACATGTCCCAGCTACACTAGTCCCACCTGCCTGCGCTTGGTCCATATCCCTCCAAACTTGTCCTATCCATGTACCTGTCCAACTGTTTATTAAACGTTGGGATAGTCCCAGCCTCAACTACCTCCTCTGTCTTTAGACATTAGAGATACAGCGTGGAAACGGGCCCTTCGGCCCATTGAGTCAACGCCGACCAGTAATCTCCCCATAAGCTTGCACTATCCTGCACACTAGGGACAATTTACAATTTACAAACCCACCATCTCTGGAACAAATCCAGTGAATTACATTGCCCTCTTAGTACGCCAAATATATTCTCTCTTAGATAAGGAAATCAAAGTGAAACATAACAGACCATGTACAGTATCAAGAAGTCCCAACTGCAAACAGGCTTTCTTACAGTGCTCAAATCCTCGTGTCTAAACAATAACATACCATTACTCTCTCAATTTCTCGTTGAGTATTCATTTTTGCTACTTGTGCATAATCACATCTTAATTCTTTTGAACATCTCTCCCTATTGACCAAATTCCCATCTTTATGTAATGTTCACAGAAATGGATACCATCATATGTTAGAAATTATTATGCCATTTAAATATGTCACATACTTTCCCACCCACACCACTTATCACCACAAAGCCCCTTTGTATCCCCTTCCATACTTACAATTTTACCTAATTTAGTATTATCAGCAAATTTGAAAAAAAATGACATTCAATTTCCTCAGAATGATTTTGTTTTCTGGTTGATAACTAATTCTCAATCCATGTCATTATATAACACTCAATTTCATATGCAGCACTCTAATTTTGTTGCACATCCTCTGTGCATGCCTTTATCAAATACTTTATTGAAAATGCAAACGCACCATATTTATTCGTTCCCCTTTATCTATTGTTACGAAACACCTACCCCGCACATCTCCAAATGATTCCAGTATTGATTCCAGTAATCCAGTATGTGGGGCCTAGTATGTGGGGCCTAGACCGGGTGAGGCGGCCGATCTACACCTCATCAGGACTTCGGCAGCTGGACTTAGTGCAACTCACCAACTCGGCGGTATGGGCATTCGGAAGTCTCCTCGAAAATATGGCGCCGAGGCCGGGTGTAGCCGCCGATCTCGACCTGAGGTCGTTTTCCGCAGCTCGCATTTCTGCCCCTCCGGAGGCTGCAAGCCTGCTGGGAAAGCGGCACCTCAGCCCAGAGGGCCAGCCGCCGATCCGACTCTCATCAGGAATTTCTTTAGGCAGAGGATGGTGAATCTGTGGAATTCTCTGCCACAGAAGGCTGAGGCCAAGTCAGTGGATATATTTAAGGCAAAGAAAGAAAAATTCTTGATTAGTTTAGTTTAGTTTAGAGATACAGCGCGGAAACAGGTCCTTCTGCCCACCGAGCCCGCACCGACCAGCATTAACACAAGCCTACACACACTAGGGACAATTTACACTTATACCAAGTATACAAACCCAAGCTAACTAACCTACAAACCTGGTATTTATTCATAAAATGCTGGAGTAACTCAGCAGGTCAGGCAGCATCTCAGGAGAGAAGGAATGGGTGACGTTTCGGGTCGAGACCCTTCTGTATGTCTTATGAGTGTGGCAGGAAACCGAAGATCTCGGCGAAAAAACGCACACAGTCACGGGGAGTACGAACAAACTCCGTGCAAACAGCACCCGTAGTCTGGATCGAATCCGGGTCTCTGGCGCTGCAAGACCTGTAAGGCAGCGGCTCTACTGCCACGCCACCGTGCCGCCCTCAATTAGTACAGGTGTCAGAGGTTATGGGGAGAAGGCAGGAGAATGGGGTGAGGAGGGAGAGATAGATCAGCCATGATTGAATATCGAAGTAGACTTGATGGGCCGAGTGGCTTAATTCTAATCCTATCTCTTATGATCTTATATAGATCATAATCTCTTATAGTCCCTTATAGAGATTATAAGATCCTATCTCTTATAGGATTCTAATCCTATAAGAGATAGGATTAGAATTAGGCCACATGAATTCCGAGGGTAACTCATTAACTGACACCCGAGCTGCCCACGCAAGAAATGAAAGTTTCGCTATAAATTTAGTTTACATTGCATATTTGTTGTATTTAAGTTTCTAGCGGTCCAAGGTGCTATAGAGACATGGAGGAATATAATTAGTCGGTCAGAGGTGTATTGTTGAATTATTTTTACGTGACCTCTGTTGGTCCGGCCAAATAGTAATCCAGTCAGGCTCTGGAAGTAAAGGTGCCGGAAAATTGGTAAGGTACCTATATTGACTTTAAACTATGCACCTGCGATTTTCACCTCATTTCGTTCTCTGGGATTGAGATTATCAGCCCCTGGGATTTATTAGCTTTCAGTTCCATAAATTTCTCCGGTATTATTTTACTAATTTACTTTAACCCTTTCTTTTCATAAGACTCCCAGTTTCCTCACATTCCTGGAAAGGTTTAGATTTAGATTTAGATTTAGAGATACAGCGCGGAAACAGGCCCTTCGGCCCACCGAGTCCGCGCCGCCCAGCGATCCCCGCACATTAACACTATCCTATACATACTAGGGACAATTTTTTAAAAACATTTAATTAACCCAGCCAATTAACCTACATACCTGTACGTCTTTGGAGTGTGGGAGGAAACCGAAGATCTCGGAAAAAAACCCATGCAGGTCACGGGGAGAACGTACAAACTCCGTACAGACAGCGCCCGTAGTCAGGATCGAACCTGAGTCTCCGGCGCTGCATTCGCTGTAAGGCAGCAACTCT
Source organism: Rhinoraja longicauda (assembly GCF_053455715.1). Taxonomy (NCBI): domain Eukaryota; kingdom Metazoa; phylum Chordata; class Chondrichthyes; order Rajiformes; family Arhynchobatidae; genus Rhinoraja; species Rhinoraja longicauda. Next base: position 14,093,118 of record NC_135960.1, read on the forward strand.
ACTGCTGCGCCACCGTGCCGCTTTTTAATTAGGTATTAAGGTATTTATGTCCCTTCCATGAACCAAAGGATTTGTTTATTTGCTATGCTTTATCGTTGTTCTTTGTTATAAATTCTCCCGTTTCCTGCAGCCGTGGACTTTACATTTGTCATCGCTCATATTTTTTTTCTTTTTAAGTGAATGCTTATGTAGTTCACCTTTATGTTCTTTCAATTTTACTCTTAGAGTAAGATCTGAAATTGTAATCTAGATCCTTTTTGGTCTAGTTTTGGTCTAATAATGACTCCTCTTAAGATCTAAATGTATCTTTAACTTCTTTTGTTAGTCATGGTAGTTCACGTTTTCTTTTTGATGACTATTTGTACATTAATTCCTTAAATGCTAAGGATTTCCTACTCATCATCAGGCCTTTCAATGAAGCATGATTTGGGCGAGTGGATATTGGCCTGTCAGTGAAGACCGTTAAGCAAAACCGTTAAGCGTTAACCGTTAAACCTTTAAGCAAATTAGTTTAAGAGATGAGAAAGCATGTTTTTCAGTTCTTTGTTCTGTAAATTCTGTAGTTTTGTGCTGTAGCTTTGTTCTGCAATTTTGCTCTATAGATTTATTTTGCTTTTGTTCAGAAACTGCGACACCTGTAAACTGCAGGTACTACTATCTACTTCATTGGTGACTCTCGGACTGCACTTGATCGGACTTTGCTGGGTTTAGCTTGCACTAAACGTTACTCCCTTATCATGTATCTGTACACTGCAAATGGCGCGATTGTAATCATGTATTATCTCTCTGCTGACTGGATAGCACGCAACAAAAGCTTTTGGATAGCATGCAACAAAAGCTTTTCACTGTACCTCGGTACACATGACAATAAACTAAACTGGAACTGAAACTGCAAATAAAGAAGCCTTGTAACCTAACATCAGGCCCCATGCGTTATTTAAAATAGCTTACTACAACTACAATAGTTGTACAGCCTGTCTTAATTGTGCTTACATGCTGCAGAATTGTATATATTTTAGTAGGAATGTCTCATTCTTCTACACAAGAATGAGTCCAGGCTCAATCCTGATCAATCCTTCTTTATAAAACAACCTTGATTGAGGAATGAGCTCAGCGCACTTTCTCTGAACTCTCTGCAATGTTCTTCCATCAGTCAATAAACTAAAACTATACCAAGAGGTTCTGGTGCATAAGCAGAGGAGATTTGAGGGTGGGGGGATGGCTTACTGATTTTCAGACACTATTATTCGAAAGAAAGTAAATCTTGAAACCAATCATCAAAATGTGAAAGCATTCTATGTTCATAACATATCCATTATTGCTTCTTGCATTAAAGCATCTGCCACAAATGGTGAATTACTACATATATTCCTTTCCATTTTCCCAACGATGGATAATCTTGCACACTATTAGAAACACTTCAGATGCCTGCTTCTCAAGCAATATTTAAAATATATGGAAGGAAAATTGCACTCACACTCAGTTCATAGTACACCTGGGACTACGAGCAGCAATTTCAAACCTTTTACCAGTGAAAAGTCTGTGTTTATGTTTGAATAAACATGGATTTGGGTCTTACAGCTCTGAGCAATCGAAATGTTACATCTGTGGAACAATCCCACCGGGACACTACAGTCAATGTTTGACATTGAGAATTGTCCAATTCTGAGACAATCTGCTGAAAAGTCATATCATGATGGACAATAAAATTGTTCGCGTGTTGGTCAGTTTCATATTTAGTCATTTCAGTGAATTCCAAAAGTCCTTTTATTGTGTTTTATTTCACCATCGCTCACCCGTTCGAAATAGTTTATTCATGACTTCCTATATTCTGAAGCTTATAAATTCCAAGTATCATGGTTTTTTTTTTTTACCATACCATGCTTATTAATGAGCACTTGAATGATAGTAAAAAGTAACCTATAATGTTTTGAAGAATGTTACACCTAAAGTTTGGTTCTGAACCAGCAGAGAAGCTGATAGTTTAGTATAGTTTAGTTTATTGTTACGTGTACCGAGTTAGAGTGAAAAGCTTTTGTTGCTTGCTAAGCAGTCAGCAGAAAGACTATACATGATTACAATTGAGCCATCCACAGTGTACAGCTACATGATAAAGGGAATAACGTTAGTGGACGATAAAGTCCAAGAACTAGGCCCTTCGGCCCACCACGTCCACACTGACCAGTGATCCCTGCACATTAACACTATCCTACATGCATTAGGGACAATTTAAATTTATACCAAGCCAATTAACCTGCAAACCTGTACATCTTTCGAATGTGGGAGGAAACCTGAGCACCTGAAGAAAACCCACGTGGTCACAGGGAGAACATACAAACTCCATATAGATAGCACCCACAGTCAAGATCGAACCCAGGTCTCTGGCGCTGTAAGGCAACAACTCTACTACTGCGCCACCGTGCCACCTAGGAAGCTGGGAAGAAACTATCCCTGAATCGGGAGGTGTGCGTTTTCACACTTCTGTACCTCTTGCCTGATGGGAGAGGGAAGAAGAGGGAGTGACTGGGGTGAGACTCGTCTTTGATTATGCTGGTGGCCTTGGCAAGGCAGTGTGAAGTGTAAATGGAGTCAATGGAAGGGAGGTTGGTTTGTGTGATGGTTTGGGCTTCGTCCACAATTCTCTGTAACTTATTGCGTTCTTGGATGGAGCTGTACCCAAACCGTGCTGTGATGCATCCCGATAAAATGCTTTCTTCAGCGCATTAATAGGGCAAGTAATCAAATGCTTCATCAAGATGTAGCTTTTAAGGAGTATCTTAGAACAAAGAGAGGAGAAAGGTTCAGGGAGTTGATCCCATAACTTATGAAATTGGTGGCTAAAGCCACTGTTGCTAATGGTAGTGTAAGAAAATAACTGCAGATGCTGGTACAAATCGAAGGTATTTATTTCACAAAATGCTGGAGTAACTCAGCAGGTCAGGCAACATCTCAGGAGAGAAGGAATGGGTGACGTTTCGGGTCGAGACCCTTCTTCAGACTGATGGTAGAGTTACTACAATCAGTAAAATGCAGCAGGCTAAAACTTGACAATTGCGGAGATCTTATAAAGTTGTGCGTTTGAATGATGTTACGAACATTTAATGATGTTCATGATGAACTCGTTGCTATGTTGAATTGTACTGTTTTCATCTAAATTTCAGCAGCATGAATTAACCATGTCATTTTTTGAAAGTCTTTCTGGGCAAGATAAGCCCATGTTTAATGCAAAGGGAAAAAGGATTACATCATCATGTCTATGGTACTTCGGCAGAAGCATACAATATTCATCAGAGAAAATACAACATGTTCTAAAAATTTGGCACACAGATCAATATATTACACAAATGACGGAGAAAGCAATTTGGCGACTTCAGTCTATTTTTCTTTTTCTTTTACAAAGCTTTGTTATGTGATTAACAAATTATCTGAGTTTTATTGATAAATGAATAGTTAGAAGTGAAAACTCACTTTAAACGCTCGAACAGTTCTGTGCTTATTAGTTTCACTTCAATAAACATGACACATTTGAGTAGATTACATTCCACAATATTTTCCAAGGGAGCTATAATTTGCCATCAATTGATCTGACATAAGGTTCCAACTGAGTAGTGATGCTCTCCTGTTAGAAGTTTGAGTTCTGATTAATTGAAAAGAATGCATATGACATTATTATTGTAAAGTCACTTCACCTGTCAGATTTCCTCCATGAAATGTTCTGATTATGCTGTAAACCAATAAATTAAAGAACAAATCTATTATGATACATCAAATTTTCTTTTTATTACATGTGATTTGGGAAAAAATGGTCATCAGTATTTTAGGCATTGCATTTTACAGTTCCATTAACCAGTTGTTTTAGTAATTTAGGGGCTCCACAAATAAAATTCAAAATTTATTTATTACGCAGGATTCCTATACATGTGATCAAATTGCAATCTGAAAACTCGTCTTCTTTTAAAGAAACAAAAACAAATGAGGTTTGACCTGAAACGCTAACTCTGTTCTTCTTTCCACAGATGCTGCCTGACCTACTGAGTGTTTCTGGCATTTTTTGCTTTGTTTCTGTGTTCCAGCGTCGGCTTAGTCATTTTATCTGGAGCAGAGGAGGATAAGAAAGGAGATTAGTGAGGTATGTAAAATTATGAGATTTCGGAGCAGTTGTAGGCTACTTAGCCCATCGAATCAACTCCACCGTTCAATCTCGGCTAATCTATTTTTCCCTCTCAACCCCATTCACCTGCCTTCTCCCCGTAATCTTTGACACCCTTCCTAATATTGTGATATATATTTACGGAACATTTTTTTGTTGTTTATTGTGGTGCATACAGAGTACCATGTTTATATACCTGTTGTGCTGCTTCCAAGTAAGAAATTCATTGTTCCATTTCGGGACATATGACAATAAAACACTCTTGACGACTCTAATCAAAAACCTAACAATCTCTGCCTTAAAAACACCCAATGTCTTTGCCTCCACAGCCATCTGTGGCAATGAATTCCACAGATTTGCCAAATAAATTCCTCCTCATCTCCATTTTGAAGGTGCATTCTTTTATTCTGAGGCTGTGCCCTCTGGTTCTAGACTGTCCCATTACTGGAAACATCTTTTCCACGTCCACTCTATCTAGGCCTTTCATTATCCGATAGATTTCAATGAGATATCCCTTCATCCTTCTGACTTTCAGCGAGTTCAGAGCCTTCAAATGCTCCTCATACATTAACCCAATCATTCCCGGGATCATTCTCGTAAAACTAGGGTTAATATTGGAAATGTTGAAATCAATATTGAGTCTGGATCTTCTTGTTTCCTTATTGTCTCATTCACTGTTGCCTTCTATCGACAAACTTTTCATTGTTGAATCATTTCTGCCTTCTACAATAGCATAGATTTTGGATCTTTTTTTTCCATTAACTTTCCTCCTTTAAACCTGGTCCACCTGTGATTATTTCCACCTCCGATAAAATGATGTAGAGAATCCCCAGCATTATTTGTTTCTAATTCCAATTTCCAATAACTGCAGAATTTTGCATTTGATTCATTATTGGAATAAAACCAAAGATGCTAAGTGTTTCCCTTTTCAGGCGGTACTCATAAACCAATTTTGTCATCAGAGAGCAAATGGGATTGCCTTCCTGAAAATAAATATGACACTCTCTCCATTCCTCCCTCTTCCTAGTTCTCCAACCAGTCTGACTGTCCCCCTGATTAAATTTTATCTCTGTTTACTTTGTTGTCATCTTCTCCGAGCTAACAATGATCTATTCTACATTTTCCTTCAGCTGCATCCCTTTGATGTCTCGTTTTCACACCTTGCCCTTCCTTATCTCTGTCTCCCTCTCTCCTGACTCTGAGTCTGAAGAAGGGTCTCGACGTGGAAAAGATGTTTCCAGTAATGGGACAGTCTAGAAACGTCACCCATTTCTTCTATCCAGAGATGCTGCCTGTCCCGCTGAGTTACTCCAGGATTTTTTGTCTATCTTGACTGCTTTACTACCGAATTTACCAAAGAAGTCATCAATCTGAAACTGATAACTGTCTGTGAAGATTTGGATTCCATGTTACCCAAATTAATCTCTCAAAAAAGTGTACCTTCATCGCATATTGAAATAACTTTCTTCTACCATTAGTTCAAATTTTCAGAGAAACATTATACTCTGACCCAATTACTGTTAATCACGTTCATGCATCATTACCAAAGATCTTCATGTCAATTCAGAGCACATTGCTCTCCATTAAGTTTAAACTATAGATCAATGAATTATATAGCTAGGAGATTACTTATCATCACATTATAATTTTAAAGCCTTCATTTGATCCTCTTCATTCGGAATATTTCTTCCTATTTGGAGCAAGATTTTTATTTTGTTCTATTTTCTCATAATTTTAATTTAATTTTAAGGAGATGTGTGGGGCAAATTTTTATTACACTGAGGGTGATGGGTGCCTGGAACCTGCAGACATGGTGGAAGCAGATCTGATACTGGTGTTTAAGAGGCCTTTGGAGAGGCACGCACATATGCAGGGAATGGAGGAATGCGGAATATTATGTTTGGAACAGATGTTGTGGGCCGAATGGCCTGTTCCTGTGCTATACTGTTCATAAGATCATAAGAGATAGAAGTAGAATTAGGCCATTAGGCCCATCAAGCCTACTCCGCCATTCAATCATGGCTGATCTATCTTTCCCTCTTAACCCCATTCTCCTTTCTTCTCCCCGTAACCGCTGACTCCCGTACTAATCAACACTTTAATTGTATGTTCTACTTATTCTCTGTGTTTTTAACTCTTTTTGACCAGGTAAGTATTATTTTGTGAGGTTTCATATCATATCATATCATATCATATATATACAGCCGGAAACAGGCCTTTTCGGCCCACCAAGTCCGTGCCGCCCAGTGATCCCCGTACATTAGACTCAGGTTCGATCCTGACTACGGGTGCTGCACTGTAAGGAGTTTGTACGTTCTCCCCGTGACCTGCGTGGGTTTTCTCCGAGATCTTCGGTTTCCTCCCACACTCCAAAGACGTACAGGTATGTAGGCTAATTGGCTGGGTAAAAATGTTATTAAAAATTTTTTTTTAAAAATTGTCCCTAGTGGGTGTAGGATAGTGTTAATGTACGGGGATCGCTGGGCGGCACGGACTTGGTGGGCCGAAAAGGCCTGTTTCCGGCTGTATATATATGATGATATGATATGATATGATGATTAACACTATCCTACACCCACTAGGGACAATTTTTTTACATTTTACCCGGCCAATTAACCTACATACCATACAATTAAGAGCATAGTTAAGCTAACACTGAATGGGTGTGCTGCAAGGATGCAACAATATTCTTATGCAAGGGTCAGCTCGCCTTTTTGTTTTGCATTATGGATATTCTCTATTTCCCATGACTTTTTACTGATCAGTCAAAAGGTGTAAACAAGGAACTAGAGATGCTGGTTTACACAAAAAGACACAAGGCGCTGGAGTGACTCAGCATGTCAGGCAGCATTTTTGGTGATAGACGCAAAATGTTGTAGTAACTCAGCGGGACAGGCAGCATCTCTGGACAGAAGGAATGGGTGACGTTTCAAGACGAGACCACTCTGCTTTTTTCTGGTTTCTGAGAGAATGAGCCAAAAATGCAACTACAAACCCTTCCACAGATGGGGCAGCTAGAGGCTGGCAGGAGAATGGCATTGATGAGCTGGCACCTGGCACTCACACTGTTAAATCCAACTTCCTTAAATATTGATCAACACATTTAATTGATGGTATGCTCATGGTCCGAGCACAGAAATCGTAGTTTTTTTCAAAACGGAAAGAGGAAATTAACCAAACCATCACAAGAATGGAAGGGGATTCTGTGTGGTTTTACTTTCCATTCATTAGGCTTAGGTCATTCTCCAAATTTTTAATATGAACAAAAGATTTCACTAATTCTAGAATTATTACTTTAAAAGGTTTGTGAAAACACAGTTATTTTTTGAGTTTCTGCCTGATGTGCCTACTCATAAATAAACCGGCATGAGGCCCTGTTGAATCTGCTCAGAGTCCAGGTCCAGGGCACATATCCAGCCGTGAGATTTTAATTCATTTTGGGATTGGGCCTGAAGGGTCATGCTGTGACCTTACTCTGCAGCAGAAATGGTAAATCCATGTGAGTACTAAAAGCACAGCAGGTACCTGTACAAAGACAACACACTCTGAAAGTGAGAAAGGACATAGAAACATAGAAAATAGGGCAGGAGTAGGCCATTCAGCCCTTCAAGCCAGCACCACCATTCAATATGATCATGGCTGATCATCCAAAATCAGTACCCCATTCCTGCTTTCTCCCTATATCCCTTGATTCTGTTAGCCATGAGAGCTATATCTAACTCTCTTGAATACATCCAGTGAATTGGCCTCCACTGCCTTCTGTGGCAGAGAATTCTACAGATTCACACCTCTCTGGGTGAAAAAGTTTTTCCTCATCTCAGTTCTAAATGGCCTACCCCTTATTCTTAAACTGAGACCCCTAGTTCTGGACTCCCCCAACATCGGGAGCATCAAGAGGACACTGTGTAGTCCTGCATTAAAGGGGGTGTTTGGTGTAGTGGCTAACTTGCTCCACTAGTAATGGTTAGCCAAGAGTTCACAACCCACTATGGCAACTGGAGAATTTAAATTCCGTTAATTTGGAGATCTGGGAATGGCAATAACTATATTGTTGTTACATAAAAATATCAAATTTGCTGAATTTTGGTGGAGATTTGCTACTTTACCTGGTCTGGCATATATAACAACTAAAACTTTGCACTTCTTTTGTGTGTTTTATGTTCCAAAGTACCAGACCACTTTACACCTCTTGGGGTCCTTTTGAATTGGAGTCATTGATGTAACTATAAAAATATAGCAACCAAATTTACCTCAAACAAACTCTCCCGGACATGTGAAAAATCCCCAGGTACTTTCCCCTGCAACTGCAGGAGGTGCAACACCTGTCCCTTTACCTCCCCCCTCGACTCCATCCTAGAACCCAAGCAGTCTTTCCAGGTGAGGCAGAGGTTTACCTGCACCTCCTCTAACCTCATCTATTGTATCCCCTGTTCCAGATGTCAATTTCTCTACATTGGCGAGACCAAGCGCAGGCTCGCCGATCGTTTCGCTCAACACCTTTGCTCAGTCCGCCTTAACCAACCTGATCTCCTGGTGGCTCAGCACTTCAGGAGCCACCAGGCTCCCATTCCCACTCCCAGAATGACCTTTCTGTCATGGGCCTCCTCCATTGTCATAGTGAGGCCCAGCGCAAATTGGAGGAACAGCATCTCATATTTAATTTACATTGCATATTTGTTGTGTTTACACCCCAGCGGTATGAACATTGACTTCTCTAACTTCACATAGTTCCTCTGTCCCTCTCTTTCCCCTCCTTCTTCCCAGTTCTCCCACTGTCATTCTGTCTTCATCTATATCCTATCTTTGTCCTGCCCCCTCACCTGACATCAGTCTGAAGAAGGGTCTCGACCCGAAACGTCACCCATTCCTTCTCTCCTGAGATGCTGCCTGACCCGCTGAGTTACTCCAGCATTTTGTGTCTACCTTCGATTTGAACCAGCATCTGCAGTTATTTTCCTACACAATAGCAAATCGTTTGCTCTTTCGAAAGATAGACACAAAATGCTGGAGTAACAGGCAGCATCTGGGGATAGAAGGAATGGGGGACGTTTTGGGTCAAGACCCTTCTTCAGACTGAGAGTCAGGGAAGAGGGAGTCACAGAGATAACGAAAGGTTAATTGTGTGAAAACGTGACACCAAAAGAGATGAGGGTCAAGGTAAATATAGAATAGATCATTGTTAGCTCGGAGAAGGTGACAACTGAGCAGAGATAAAATGTAATCGGGACAGTCAGACTGGTCAGAGAACTGGGAAGAGGGAGGGATAGACAATAGAAAATAGACAATAGGTGCAGGAGCAGGCCAGTCGGCCCTTCGAGCCAGCACCGTCATTCAATGTGATCATGGCTGATCATTCTCAATCAGTACCCCGTTCCTGCCTTCTCCCCATACCCCCTAACTCCGCTATCCTTAAGAGCTCTATCAAGCTCTCTCTTGAATCCATTCAGAGAATTGGCCTCCACTGCCTTCTGAGGCAGAGAATTCCACAGATTTACAACTCTCTGACTGAAAAAGTTTTTCCTCATCTCCGTTCTAAATGGCCTACCCCTTATTCTTAAACTGTGGCCCCCTGGAAGGAGAGAGAGGGAAAGCAAGGGTCACTTCGGAAGGTTGAGTGAAGGATGCTTCTTTTCAAGTACACCAGGGGTAAATTCTCTGCTGTACCTCTGAGTGGGAACAGCAAGGTATCTTTTGTACCTTCCTCAGTGAGTGAGTGGTGTCCCCATTCATCTAAAATATTACACAGCTCAGCAACAAACATACCATCCCACGTTGCCTCCACCATGTGGTCTCTTTTTAATTTTACTGAACCGCTCCATACTCCTAGCTGTGAGCCACGCAGAACTTTGCCGCTCTTACCTTTGTTGTCCCTCCACTTAATAAGAAGAACCTAATGCATTGTTCACAGTTATTAGCTGATGGAGAGATTAAAGATCAACGGTGACGTTGTCTGGCACCTGTCTAATTATGACTAATAGAGCAATAACACCACATTGCTGAGCAATATGGTCACCACTGCAGTGAGGTGTTTATTACAGGCCCCACAAAGGAATTATTTTGATAGTCGTCAGCTCTCTAAAAGGAACCCCTTTTTATTACTCAGTAGTCCTGTCAGCGGGTCTCATTCATACAAAAACAAAATGAGTAGGTCTTTGAGCTTGAAGTTCAAAGTGAGTTTGAAACTCAGCTTGCATTCGCTGACACTTCTCAGTACACTTGCCCCACTGTTGATTTAAAAAAGATCAATACTTTTTTTTCCCTCGCAGGGAGGGTGAGCCGTATGAGAAAGGAGTGGGTAGCGTTTCTGCCAGTTTGAATGGGAAGTGGAGTGTGAGTGATGCTGCCTGTCCCACTGAGTTACTCCAGCGTTTGGTGTCCATCTTCGTGAGTGATTGGAGATCAGATGACAGCGGCCTCAATGGCACACTATACTGGCAGGCTACAGGGCGGCACAGCGGAGCAGCGGTAAAATCGCTGCCTGACAGTGCCAGAGACCCGGGTTTGATCCTGACCATGGGTGCTGTCTGTATGGAGTTTGTATGTTCTCCCAGCGACCACATGTGTTTTCTCCGGGTGCTCTGGTTTCCTTCCCTATTCCAAAGACGTGTAAGTATGTTTAAGTTAATTGACTTCAGTAAAAATTGCTCCTGGTGTGTAGGATATGATACTGGGATAACATAGAACTAGTGTACGGGCAATCATTGGTTGAGTGCGTCGAAGGGCCTGTATCTCTAAAAAAACTAAACCTAAAGTTAGACTGTACGTTTGGTGGAACCTTCCTTTTCACATTTCATGGTCTCCTGAAATTCTCTGCGAAATTCTCAGGCTTCTCTTTAATCTTTTCATTTTCTATCCCAACTGCACACTTCAAATGTTTTGTATATGTCTTTTTCATTTCCTTTGTTTTGTCTGCCATTGTTGCATATTACTTATTTCTTCTTTTAAATTGCCCCCTGTTCTCCATCAAGCAGTATAAAGATCATTCTATTTATTTACTGTGGTGACTGTGCTTCCAGTCACTCCTGCCACTATATAAACACTGTACATACAATAAGAACACACATACGACACTGGTGACCCTCAGACTACCTTTGATCGGACTTTGCTGGCTTTACCGTACACTAAACGCTATTCCCTTATCATGTATCTTATACACTGTAAATAACTCGATTGTAATCATGTATTGTCTTTCCGCTGACTGGTTAGCACGCAACAAAATCTTTTCACTGTACCTCGGTACACGTGACAATAAATTAAACTGAACTGAACCTTAAAAAAAACTGAACTGAAGATATATCAGGCTGCTATTCATTAACTACAGCTTGGCTTTCAACACTATCACCCCCACCACAATTATCATCACACACAGAGAACTGGGCACTACTCCTCCCCATATAAATGGATCCTCAACTTTCTAATTGACAGACCACATCTGTACAGAATTCTAACTACACTACCTCCTAGATAACTATCAACACAGGAACACCTCAAGGCTGTGTGCTCAGTCCCCAGCTCTTCTCTTTTTCTAAATGGATGACTGTGTAACCAGACACATTCGTCACATTACCACCATTTGGACTTTAGACTTTAGAAATGTAGCACAGAAACTGGCATTTCAGCCCACCGAGTTCGTACCGACCAGCAATCACCCCATACCCTAGCATTATCTTACACACTAGCGACAATTTACAATTTTACCGAAGCCAATTAACATACAAACCTGTACGTCATTGGAGTGTGGGAGGAAATCGGAGCACCCAGAGAAAGCCCAGGTGGTCACAGGGACAATGCTCTGTACAGATAACACCCATAGTCAGGATCAATAGACAATAGACAATAGGTGCAGGAGGAGGCCATTCGGCCCTTCAAGCCAGCACCACCATTCAATGTGCTCATGGCTGATCATTCTCAATCAGTACCCCGTTCCTGCCTTCTCCCCATACCCCCTGACTCCGCTATCCTTAAGAGCTCTATCAAGCTCTCTCTTGAATGCATTCAGAGAATTGGCCTCCACTGCCTTCTGAGGCAGAGAATTCCACAGATTCACAACTCTCTGACTGAAAAAGTTTTTCCTCGTCTCAGTTCTAAATGGCCTACCCCTTATTCTTAAACTGTGGCCCCTTGTTCTGGACTCCCCCAACATTGGGAACATTTTTCCTGCCTCTAACGTGTCCAACCCCTTAATAATCTTATACGTTTCGATAAGATCTCCTCTCATCCTTCTAAATTCCAGTGTATACAAGCCTAGTCGCTCCAGTCTTTCAACATATGAAAGTCCCGCCTAGTAAACCTACACTGCACGCCCTCAATAGCAAGAATATCGAACCAGGGTCTCTGGCATTGTAAGGCAGCAACTCTATCGTTGGATTATGGAGGGAGGAGGGTAGGAATGGAGATCAATGTAGGGTGTTTATTCATTAGCTTGCTTCTGATATTTCTGTTCCTAATTTTTTCTTTAGATAGACACAAAAAGTTGGCGTAACTCAGGGGGTTACACAGCATCTCTGGAGAAAAGGAATAGATGATCTTTCGGGTGGAGATCCTTCTTCAGACTTCTTCTAAAAATCCTCTTTAAGCAAATGCCTTCTACATTGTACTCTACCTCTTACAATACTTCAGCCTTCTTCTGAAGAAGGGTCTCAACCCAAAACGTCACCTATTCCATTTCATTCTTACAATGCTGGTTTCTACTCAGGTTTTCTGGATTATTTTCATTTGGATTTTTACTATTCCTGCTCAATCGTGGAGCACTTTCTCGCAGTGGCTTTGAAACGAGAATATTTGCCCATTTAAATGCAATCAGTAAATAATTTATAGATGCCCATTGGATAGCCATGATATATTAGTCAATAGTCCCTATGATCCCAAAGGAAAACAAAGGTCCAACTAGAACTGATTTAAAATATTTAAAACAAATCCAGGCAATGCCTTTCAAATGACACCTCTGAGCTTTAATTTGTCCAATTGTGCAAAATTTGTCTATGCTCCACTTTAAATAAATGGACCAATCTTCCTGGTTAAATTAAAGGATTTGTTTTGGCAGCTGTAAAGGGTGAATTTTATTTATAAATGGATTTGATTTCTCGCAATAGATTTAGGATCGCCATGGAGACGTAGTGAAGTCAAGTCAAGTTGAGCTTATTTTCAAATGCACAAGTACAGTGAAGTACAGGTAAGGTGATGTTGCCAAAACTAGAGGGTCTGAGCTCTAGGGAGAGGTTGAGTCGGCTGGGACTCTATTCCTTGTAGCGCAAGTGGATGGGGGGGTGATCTAATAAAGTTGTATAAAATCACGAGAGGAACAGGTCAGTTAGATGCACAGAGTCTCTTGCCCAGAGTAGGTGAATCGAGGACCAGAGGACATAGGTTTAATGTGAAGGGGAAAATATTTAATAGGAATCTGAGGGGTAACTTTTTCACTTAAAGGGTGGAGGGGGGTATGAAACAAGCTGCTAGATGAGGTAGTTCAGGCTAGGACTATCTCACATTTAAGAACCAGTTAGACAGGTACATGGATAGGACAGGTTTGGAGGGATATGGGCCAAAAGCGGGCAAGTGGGACTAGTATAGTTGGGACATGTTGGCCGGTGTGGGCGAGTTGGGCCGAAGGGGCTGGTTCCACGCTGTATCTCTCTATGACTCTCTGAATATCTTGTTTGCATTGGGTTCCCACAGTATCAAAGGCCCATTGACTCAGGCAACACTCAACACCCCAGGTGTGTAGGAGTACAGCTTGAGAATCAGAGTGTTGATGGCCATGTACGAGAGAATAGGTTACAGGCAAATGAATGGGGAAATGTGCAGAATGACATTTTCTCTGGAATGTGACAGAGATTTAAAGAACTGAATGGTCTTCCATGTCATAAGAAAATGTGTGAAACATGAGTCGATATATACAACACAGCAAGATGTTTAATCTACTATTCTCACACTCTTGTGCTTAGGTGTGATTGTGCTTATGTCTAATAAGATGTTGCTGAACTGTCTGCAAAAAAGAAGAATTTCACGACACGTGGGCACATGTGACAATAAAGTACCATTCAACCATTGAAGAAACTGAAAAAAGAGCTGCTAGATTTGACAAGCTTGCTCCTTTTTGATAGATTTCCATTCCCTCGATCCATCTTATTGCAGCTACTGCAAACAATAATTCATCGGCCGTCTTAGACACAAATGCACTCTGTAGTAATGTGTAAAAGGAGAGCAGGGGTACATGGAAATGCAGCTCATCGTCCATTTCTTCGTGGCTACTCATTTTGTGCACTTTGACATCAGTGTCCGATTTTTTGTAGTAAAAATTATTTTTCCTCAGCCCTGTTTGATTTATTTTTAAGATGCCTCATCACTACCCATTATCGCAATTCCAGCTAATGTGCTGCAGATTGAACAGTTTATAGGGACATCTGTCGGAGCACCCTCTATTTTCATTTCCTTCGCTGTTAAGTGACATGATATTGCCACTGAGAGTATTGGGGATTGCAAGCTGAAGACAGAAATAATTCCAACTCCCAAACCCATTGCTGTATCAGTAAGTGTGGAGTTATGGGGCTGTGCAGTACAGAAGCTGGTCATTTGGCCATGAGGTGTATTTCTTCATTTCAGACGATGATTGGAGTGCTATTTTCTTCCCTGCTTCACCTCTTATTTATTTTCTTCAGTTTCAAGCAACTAATGTTGTTTTAACCTAATTTCACAACAAGGAAGCTTCCTTTTCTTAAAGAGGCAAACAATCCGAATATGCCATACAGAAATAACTGTCACGTGGCCTACGAACAACCTTCGAGCTGTGTGTTACTCTATGGAAGCCAAGGCTGGTTGTTATTTTTTATATACATATAGTTTTGTTACAGCACAATAGTTGTGTTCCTAAAGAACCTCACATTGTAGAAAATCTCATTATAAAAACAATGGTGTCAATGAGGAAGGGGGGGGAGGGGGGGAAGGGGGGGAGTAGAAAGTTTCAGACTCGTTATTTCTCCTGCAGGATATTAAAAAATAAAGGCTTTTCAATAGATTAGTTTAATTTTGTTACTGCAAGCTAAAAATACTAAAGAAGATGTGTTACATTGTTTAGAAAAAAAAGGCAGAAAATACTGGAGTAACTCAACGGGTCAGGCAGCATCTATGGAGAACTTGGACAGATGACACTTCGTGTCAGGACCCTCCTTCAGACTGATTGTGGTGGTGGTGGGCGGGGGAAGAAAGCTGGAAGAGAGGAGGGGCAGGACAAGGCTTCGCAAGTATTAGGTGAATACAGGTAATGGGGAGGGAAGGCCAGAGATGGAAAGACAAAAGGCCCGAGATAAGGATTGAGGAGTTGAGAAGAGTTGTAAATTGTGTAGCCAGATGAAGGAGGAAGGGGAGGGGTAGTGGAGAAATGGGTGCGAGCACAGGTGGGGCACAGAGGGAGAGAGTGAAAGAGGGGGGGGGGTGGAAGAAAGTGGGGTGAAAAAAGGAGAGGCGTTTTGGTTAGTTTCCTAAAATTGGAGAATTCAATGTTCATACTGTTGGCTTGTAAGCTACCAAGAGAAATATGAGGTTCTGTTCCTCCAGTTAGCGTATGGCCTCACTCTGGCAATGGAGGGACCCACGACAGAAAGATCAGTTCTCCAAGGGTGCGTGAGGTAACAGCAAGATATCATTTAATCAAATGACAAATCGAGAGGCCCTGGTAAAACCAAAGCAATTGTATTTATTTATAATATTATCTGATCTGATTGATTAGCGTGCAAAAAAAGGTTTTTCACTGTACTCGGTACATGTGACAATAATAAATCGAAAACCTAAAACAATGGTGTGTGTTTATACCATCAGCACCTCAATGTTAAAATATTATAGCACAGGCTTTTCTGCGACTGTCTCTTCGATTCATTCAGAATCAAACCAACTTACTATTCCAAGCCCTTCTTGGTCACAAGAATTAGTGGCACTGATCTTACCTAGTGGATGGTGTAGAGAAACAATGAAATGTGAGCTCTCTGCAGGAGGCTATGCATGACAAAACTCATCTTTGCTTCCAGCACATTGAAAAGTGTTGTTATGTATTCAGCTTTTACAAAACATCTCTCTTAGTCTTCAAAGGCTCTTCTTCAAACTCTTTATCCTTCTTGGATCTCGTCAAACTCTTAGCTTGCAGCCTGATTAAGCTGCACATCAGCTGCTGATTAAACATAGAAACATAGAGAATAGGTGCAGGAGTAGGCCATTCGGCCCTACGAGCCAGCACCACCATTCAATATGATCATGGTGATCATCCAAAATCAGTACCCCGTTCCTGCTTTCTCCCCAAATCCCTTGATTCCTTTGGACCTGAGAACCAAATCTAACTCTCTCTTGAAAACATCTATTACCCACATCAAGAGTCATGTATGCTGGGGCAACTATCTTTCCGCGTTTTACATTTCTCCTCGTCGACAGTCACTGGACTATACACTGGTAGATTCTTTCCACTGGGTCTGGAGTGAAAAAACAGAAAATGCTGGAAAACTCAGCAGGCCAGGCAGCATCTGAAGAAGGAGGTGCTAACAGTTCAGGCTGAAAACCCTTCTTCAAGACAGGGAAAGGCAGGAAACAAGATGTTTTAGGATGCAAAGCATTTAGGGGTCAAAGCGAAAAGGTGAGGACTAGGTTAGCACGCAACAAAAGCTTTTCACTGTACTTCGATACATGTGACAATAAACTAAACTGAACAAAACTAAACTAAACTAAGCTTGATAGGGTAAGGCAAAGGTTGCTGTGGGTATAAGCTGTAAAGTAGGTCAAAAGGCTAAGAGGGGCAGTTCCAGAGGAACAACGAGTAAAGGGCCAATCAAGCTATGAAATTAGAGCAGGTAGAGATTAAGAATGCAAGCAAAAGTACATACACTTTGCGAAATGCAGTTCTGTAGGACATGACCAGCAAGTCAGGCCGTGCGAATAGGGCAGGAAATCTGAGGCAATAACACAGTTGAACATGCCAGTTTTGATACAGATAGGGAAATCACGTCATCTGAAGTTGAAGTGAACTGAAAGACTAGTGGCACAGCGGTAGAGTTGCTGCCTTACAGCTCCAGAGATCTGAGTTTGACCCTGATTATGGGCTACAGCCTGTACAGAGTTTGGACGTTCTCCCTATCGCCACATGGGTTTTCTCCGGGTGTTCCGGTTTCCTCGCACATTCCAAAGACGTACAGGTTTGTGGTTAGTTGGCTTCTGTAAAAGAAAATCTAAATTGTCCCTTGTGTGTAGGATACTGTTAATGTACGAGGTGATTATTGGTCTGCGTGGACTCAGTGGGAAGAAGGGCCTGTTTCCATGCTCTAAAGTCTAAAGACTGCAAACTGCCCAGATAAAAGTTAGGTGCTGTTCCTTATACTTGTGTGGGCCTTGTTATAGCAGTGCAGGAGGCCACAGGCAGATAGGACAGAGTTGGAGTAGGAATAGATGCAAATTGCATTCTAGTTTCCATGTATTTAAGATATCTACACATTCATCTGTGCAATGCTGAAGTGATTGCTTCGAATTATTCCCTGATCCTGACATAATGCACCAGACACATCTGTTGTACTGTACTACCTCCACATTTATTTGTGATAGCATTCCTGTCAGCTAAGATGAAAGTAAAATCATTGTTCTCTCAATTCTTCGGTTTGACCACCACTAAAGAGAATTTTCCTGTCTGCTTCAGTAAAGACCTGCTGTACATCTATTGTACATGATTCATTGGTTTCAACTACACTGGCTTGAGATTGATAACTTGATTCAGGAGGACAATGTGCACTGGAGCACCTAAGCCATCTATTCCACTTTTTGTGCTGTGCTTGATGCATATATTTCTTACTGTAGGCCATCCAATGTTTCAAGCCGAGCTCCAGTAACTTCACAGATTTATATATCTATAAACACTATTCTTACGTTAAATCTGTTTAATGTAGCATCAACTCCCGGAATGTAAGATAATCTACTTTTGGATGACTGTTTCTTTCAATATGCATGATTACAACAATCTCCACTGTCAGAGTGAGGCCACATGCAAAATGGAAGCACAGAACCTCATATTTTACTTGGGTAGATTACTTAGAAATGTAGAAACATAGAAAATGGGTGCGGGAGTAGGCCATTCGGCCCTTCGACCCAACACCAACATTCAATATGATAATGGCTGATCATCCAAAATCAGTACTCCATTCCTGCTTTCTCCCCATATCCCTTGATTCCGTTAGCCCTAAGAGCTATATCTAACTCTCTCTTGAAAACATCCAGTGAATTGGCCTTCATTGCATTCTGTGGCAGAGAATTCCACAGATTCACAACTCTCTGGGTGAAAAACAACCCAACATCATAAATGTCCAATTCTCCTCATTTATTCTTCAATTCTACTCATCTAGCTAGTTTTTCTTTCTCCCTTCGTCCCCTCTCTGCACACACCTTTATCTCCTTCACCCTGTTCATATCCCCTCCTCCTTCTGTTCATCTCCCAAACTCACTATTCTCCCCATTTTATTTTTATCCTTCCACTTTCCCCCCTGCTCTGACCTCTTCCACCCATTATCCGGCCTTCTGGCTTCACATTTCACACCTCTTCTTATCTGCCACCCTTTTGTCTCCATTTCATCTCTGATGAATGTTGTTATATCCTGCCATCCAGCAATCACCCAACTCACTTGTATCCACCTATCATAAAGTCATAAGAGATAGGAGTAGAATGGCCATTTGGCCCATCAAGTCTACTCCGCCATCCAATCATGGCTGATATATCATTCCTTCCTAACCCCATTATCCTGCCTTCTCCCCATAACCTCTGACACCTGTACTAATCAAGAATCTATCTATCTCTGTCTTAAAAATATCCACTGACTTGGCCTCCACAGACTTCTGTGGCAAAGAATTCCACAGATTCACCACCCTCTGATTAAAGACATTTCTCCTCATTTCTTTCCTAAAAGAACATCCTTTAATTCTGAGGTTATGACCTCTAATCCTAGACTCTCCCACATCCTCTCCACTGTAGATCCATGTCTGGTTTTACTGTTGTGCACCCGGTCCATAATCCAGGCCGGGTTTTGTACTGGGTTACACTGGAATCAGGCGGGAGACTGGAGGTAATGGAAGCCAGCATCTGTACTGTAAGGCCCTGCTAATAAAGGACTTATATATATACCTGAGTGCTTCTCAATGAACACACTCACAAACACATCCACTCTATCCAAGCATTTCACTATTCTGCACGTTTCAATGAGGTCCCCCCTCATTCTTCTAAACTCCAGTGAGTACAGGCCCAGTGCAGACAAATGCTCATCATTGGTTAACTTACTCATTCCTGGAATCATTCCTTGTAAACTTTCTCACCCCATTTAGAAATTAATTTATCACTTACTAATTTTTGCCCCACCCTTCCCCTGACCTCTCTTTCTCAGCTTTCTCCCATCAGTCTGAAGAGTCCTAACTCAAAACATTGTCTCTTAATTTCTCTTCACAGATGTTACCCGACTCACTGAGTTCCTTCAGCACTTTGGTTTTTTAATCAACGTTCCAGCATCTGCAGCCTCTTGTGTCTATAATTATCCAGCATTATCCTGGGAATAATGCAGAGGTTGCAGGATCAATTTATTCCAAAGAGGTGGAAAAACTCTAAGGGGAGTAAGAGACACCTGTGGCTGACAAGGGAAGTCAGGGACAGCATAAAAATTAAGGAGAGGAAGTATAACATAGCAAAGAAGAGTGGGAAGACAGAGGATTGGGACTCTTTTAAAGAGCAACAAAAGTTAACTAAAAAGGCAATACGAGGAGAAAAGATGAGGTACGAGGGTAAACTAGCCAATAATATAAAGGAGGATAGCAAAAGTTTTTTTAGGTACGTGAAGAGGAAAAAAATAGTCAAGGCAAATGTGGGTCCCTTGAAGACAGAAGCAGGGGAATTTATTATGGGGAACAAAGAAATGGCAGACGAGTTAAACCGTTACTTTGGATCTGTCTTCACTGAGGAACATACACACAATCTCCCAAATGTTCTAGGGGCTGGAGAACCTAGGGTGATGGAGGAACTGAAGGAAATCCACATTAGGCAGGAAATGGTTTTGGGTAGACTGATGGGACTGAAGGCTGATAAATCCCCAGGGCCTGATGGTCTGCATCCCAGAGTACTTAAGGAGGTGGCTCTAGAAATAGTGGAAGCATTGGAGATCATTTTTCAATGTTCTATAGATTCAGGATCAGTTCCTGTGGATTGGAGAATAGCAAATGTTATCCCACTTTTTAAGAAAGGAGGGAGAGAGAAAACGGGTAATTATAGACCAGTTAGTCTGACATCAGTGGTGGGGAAAATGCTGGAGTCAATTATAAAAGACGAAATTGCTGAGCATTTGGATAGCAGTAACGGGATCGTTCCGAGTCAGCATGGATTTACGAAGGGGAAATCATGCTTGACAAATCTACTGGAATTTTTTGAGGATGTAACTAGGAAAATTGACAAGGGAGAGTCAGTGGATGTGGTGTACCTCGACTTTCAGAAAGCCTTCGACAAGGTCCCACATAGGAGATTAGTGGGCAAAATTAGGGCACATGGTATTGGGGGTAGGGTACTGACATGGATAGAAAATTGGTTAACAGACAGAAAGCAAAGAGTGGGGATAAATGGGTCCCTTTCGGAATGGCAGGCAGTGACCAGTGGGGTACCGCAAGGTTCGGTGCTGGGACCCCAGCTATTTACGATATACATTAATGACTTAGACGAAGGGATTAAAAGTACCATTAGCAAATTTGCAGATGATACTAAGTTGGGGGGTAGTGTGAATTGTGAGGAAGATGCAATAAGGCTGCAGGGTGACCTGGACAGGTTGTGTGAGTGGGCGGATACATGGCAGATGCAGTTTAATGTAGATAAGTGTGAGGTTATTCACTTTGGAAGTAAGAATAGAAAGGCAGATTATTATCTGAATGGTGTCAAGTTAGGAGGAGGGGGAGTTCAACGAGATCTGGGTGTCCTAGTGCATCAGTCAATGAAAGGAAGCATGCAGGTTCAGCAGGCAGTGAAGAAAGCCAATGGAATGTTGGCCTTCGTAACAAGAGGAGTTGAGTATAGGAGCAAAGAGGTCCTTCTACAGTTGTACCGGGCCCTGGTGAGACCGCACCTGGAGTACTGTGTGCAGTTTTGGTCTCCAAATTTGAGGAAGGATATTCTTGCTATGGAGGGCGTGCAGCGTAGGTTCACTAGATTAATTCCCGGAATGGCGGGACTGTCGTATGTTGAAAGGCTGGAGCGATTGGGCTTGTATACACTGGAATTTAGAAGGATGAGGGGGGATCTTATTGAAACATATAAGATAATTAGGGGATTGGACACATTAGAGGCAGATAACATGTTCCCAATGTTGGGGGAGTCCAGAACAAGGGGCCACAGTTTGAGAATAAGGGGTAGGCCATTTAGAACGGAGATGAGGAAGAACTTTTTCAGTCAGAGGGTGGTGAAGGTGTGGAATTCTCTGCCTCAGAAGGCAGTGGAGGCCAGTTCGTTGGATGCTTTCAAGAGAGAGCTGGATAGAGCTCTTAAGGATAGCGGAGTGAGGGGGTATGGGGAGAAGGCAGGAACGGGGTACTGATTGATAGTGATCAGCCATGATCGCATTGAATGGCGGTGCTGGCTCGAAGGGCTGAATGGCCTACTCCTGCACCTATTGTCTATTGTCTATTGTCTATTGTCAGTGTCCAAATTTAGCCTAATCAAAGATTTATACATCTGCTTCATGACTTCCCTACTCAATGATGAAGGCAAGCATATTGTACGTCTTCTTTACCACCTTATGTATTAGAGTCATCATATTTAGGTAGATATGAACTTGCATCTCAAGGTCCCTTGTAATTCTCGAAGAATTTGTAAGTTACTGCAGATTACTTTCAGTAAATTAATGGTACTTACCTACAAAATAGCTTATTGTACCAACTGGAAACCTTCTCTTTATAACAGGCTGCCTCTGATATTTTCATCCCGCAAACCTTTTGCAATGCCAAACAGCAGTAAGTCACGTTGAATAAGCATGCATTGAAGGAACTATTATTTTCCATGATTGATTTTTACAAATTACATGGACAATACATGTCACATCAGTAAATTAGTTTTTACTGCTGCCTGCTGTGTAACTGTGCCCATTCATCGAGATCATATTGTTGTTTGCTTTCATAAAGAAACTTTAAAGAATTAGGCAAATAATCGAAGTGAAAGTCATATTCTGTGTACCAAGATGACGTTCATTGTTGAGACCTTCAATTCACAAGCTGCATACAAAAAAACACTTGATTTTCCCCTATAAACATGTTTACTGATTCGGATATTCGCTAGATGTTATCAAGGTCACATAATAACTGAACACAAAAACTGCAGAAAAATGTGTGCCGACAATCTATAAATTTTCTGGAAATCTTGCCAGGCTTGGAACAAAAAGACTCAAATGTGATTTCAAAGCCATGATCAGTAAGGTACAGGAGTCAACTCCATACTTTATCAATAAAATTATGAACAGTGTTCAATGTTGAAGGTTATTTTCAGAATCCACACTTTGGTTCCATTCCTCAAGGCGAATTTCAGAGAGGATCATGATTTTTATGCCAGTGCACTTCAGCCATTTGACATCAATGATAAAATGTCACATTTTACTAACACCCTGACCAGTGAAACCTGGACAGGCTTCCCAACTTAGTCAAAGTACTTTGGCTGTACCCTTGTCTCCTCAGTGACCCACTTCCCATAACCACCAATATTTAAAACATGGACTAGCTCCAAGATAATAAACTGTGCACATTAATGTCAGTTAAGAAATCCACAAGATGCAGTCCAGGAATGTTGGAAAAACTGTTAACTGGGAAGGATGCAGCTGGGGCTACTATTTTTAAATTAATCAAAACCTATATTTTATGCTCAAATGGCAACTATTAATAAAAACTCGTTTCTATTCCAAATAATTAAGCTAAAATAGTAAGTTCATCCTGAAGTTATATCATTGTAGCATAATAATTTATTTTGTGACTGCAATCTTGTTCTTTTCATTATATAAATGAACAGAAAATCAGTTTAAACACGTTTCGTAATTGAAGATATCAATGCGTTAGTGAAAGGATGATTAGATTTATGTAATTGCATTGTTTCCATTAACTCCTTTATGCGATTCTTTCCTTAATTTTAAAGTCCGGTTTTAATGTTTGGAAAGCAAAATTCCAAAAATTCCCTGGAAAGTTACTTAAAAATAAAAATCGGAAATTTGTGATACCCCTCGGGACCACTTAGGTCGGTGTGAGCAAGTTGGGCTGATGGGCTTGTTTCCATGCTGTATGACTCTATGACTCCATAACACTGATAGTGGACTCGCAGTAAGTAGCCAATTTACTTTACCTGAAGGATTCATTCCAATGGATGTGAAGTTGGCATAGACAATGGATCTATTTCCTTCTGGAAATAATAATTAGTGGAGTTCCTCAGGCATCATTTGATTGCCCTCAGTTACTTATTTTCCACATTAATGACTTGGAGTTGTTCAGTTTAGTTAATTTTTACGTGTACCAAAGTACAGTGAAATGCTTTTGTCGCGTGCGAACCAGTCAGCGGAAAGACAATACATGATTACAATTGCGCCATTCACAATCCCAAACCCGAGCAAGGAGCAGAATATATGATATAGATACATGATCAGGGAATAACATTGAATGCAAGGTAAAGCCAACAAAGTCCGATCAAGGATAGTCCGAGGGTCACCAAAGAGGTAGATAGTAGTTCAGTATATGCTCTCTGGTTGTGGTAGGATTATTTAGTTGCCTGATAACTGGCTAGGAATAAACTGTCCCTGAATCTGGAGATGTGCGTTTTCATACTTCTATACCTTTTGCCCGATCGGAGAGGGGAGAAGAGGGAGAGGCAAGGGTGCGACTCATCCTTGATTATGCTCATTGCCTTGCCGAGGAAGTGTGAGATATAAATGGAATCTATGGAAGGGAGGTTGGCTTGTGTGATGGTGTGGGCTGCATCCACAAGGTGCTGCAATTTCTTGTGGTCTTGGATGGAGCTGTTCCCAAATCAAGCTTTGATGCATCCCAATCTCAAACCCGAGGAGGGAGCAGAATGAAAGGTATTCACATTTGCTGATAGTGGGGGGGGGGGGGGCAAACTATGATGAGGAGATTTGGACTTTATCTCAGGTTATCGATACATTGATTGAATAGGAAAAACACTTGGCACTCCCTGCGTTAAGGCAGTTCAGGTAACGCAAATTTGCCCTCAAGAAATGCCCAAATATTCGCCCAAAAACTCAAGGTACAGAATAAATTTTGCTCTTATGGAATTTATGTGGAAATAAAGAAAGAAAGAAAGAAATACAAAATGTGAAAGAAACAATAAATGTTGCCAGTTTTAAGTTTCAATACTGTGGGGCAACAAGATTTGGATAAGATGTCCCAATGTTGATTGAGTTGGCAGTCATAGCTGAATCCATCCTTTCCCACACTCTCTTGAGCAAACGTCTCAGAGCGCTGCGCTCTTCATCTGCAAGGCTCTTTGTTCGGGTGTGCTGGTGGATCATGTCCCATAGAAACTCCCGCAAAAACGTATCCACCACTTATGTCAGGTTCACTGGCCTCTTGTTCCCCTTATTCCCTTGCTGAAGAATAACTTAAGTAACTGTCAATAATGATCGTTGACACTTAACGCTTATTTTTTAATTTTCTTTTTTTGTTAATGGTCTTTCTCAGCTTTACAATGCTGAATAAAATTGAACAAGTGGACTAATGGGAACAAAAAGAGCCTCAATTTCTTAAAAAGTACAAAAACATGTATCCTCTTATTATAGAACTATTGGACCTGGAAACTCCAAACTATTATAATGAAGATAGATACAAAATTCTAGAGTAACTCAATGGGTCAGGCAGCATCTCTGGAGAGAAGGAACGGCTGGACCTTTTGGGTCAAGACCCTTCTTCAGACATCTCGATCCGAAACCTCACCCATTCCTTCTCTCCAGAGATGCTGCCTGTCCCGCTGAGTAACTCCAACATTTTGTGCCTATCTTTGGCTTAAACCAGCATCTGCAGTTCCTGCCTACACAGTATTATAATGTTTTGATTTGTGTTTCAAGTGTTTTGACCTACATTTAATCCTACAGCTGTGTAATTGCCACTTTTGTTGCTTTTCCTATAACCATCATTAGAATGAATCAAGCCTGCTCTTACATGACAGTCTCAAGGTCTGTTCACTTGCGGAGGTGCTGTTTCTGGTCTTCTCTCAGCAGATGCTTTATTAGGATCAGTCACACTGTTATTTCGTTCTCTCGGTCTTAATGACGCCCATGAGTGATGCTTTAGAAAATGTCTTGAGTGTGTTGACAGAGAGAAACCATTTTCTCTGGTGAGAGGTGTCTAGAGTGCTCGGCGTAACCTTAAAGTTAGAGGTCAATGGTTCAGGGATGGTATCAGGATGTGCTTCACCACACGAGTGTGAATATGGAATCTCTCTCTTTCATAAAGTGGCCGAGAC
Source organism: Rhinoraja longicauda (assembly GCF_053455715.1). Classification (NCBI taxonomy): domain Eukaryota; kingdom Metazoa; phylum Chordata; class Chondrichthyes; order Rajiformes; family Arhynchobatidae; genus Rhinoraja; species Rhinoraja longicauda. Next base: position 14,118,758 of record NC_135960.1, read on the forward strand.
CAAGTCAATTCAAATTTTTTAAATTAGGATGGCAGGGATTTTAATCATTACAAAGCAGGGCAGATAGCCCAGCCGCATCACTATGATATAGATGACAAACAGCAATAGGCCCAGCACTGAACCCTTGAGGCACACCACAAATCACAGGCCTCCAATCCGAAAAGCAACATTCCACCATCACTCACCGCTTCCTTCCATGAAGCCAATTTTCTATCAATTCAGCTGCCTCTCCTTAGATCCCATGCTCTCTAACCTTCCAGGGAAGCATATCATGCAGAGCTTTGTCGAATGCCTTGCTGGAATCCACATATACAACATCTACAGTTCTGCCATGATCAATGTTTTTTTTTCACACCGTCAAAAATCTCAATCCGGTTAGTGAGACTTCGGAGGGAAACTCATTAACTGGCGGCTGGGCTGTTTTTAAGTTTCTATCAGTCCACGATGCTTTGGAGACACTGGAGGGGTAATAATGAGAGGATCAGAGGTGTGACATCGCATTATTATTAAGTGACCTCTGTTCCAGCAAAACAAATAATATGACAGGGGTGGCACTGGTAGAGTTGCTGCCTTAAAACACCAGAGACCCGGGTTCGATCTTGACTACGGGTGCTGTCTGTACGGAGTTTGTGCGTTCTCCCCGTGACCTGCGTGGAGTTTTCCCCAGTAACTCCGGTTTCCTCCCACACTCCAAAGACGTACAGGTTTGCAGGCTAATTGGCTTGGTAAAATTGTAAATCGTCCATAGTGTGTGGGGTAGTGTTAGTGTGCGGGCATTGCTGGTCGACGCAGAATCGGTGGGCCGAAGGGCCAGTTTCCGCGCTGTATCTCTAAACTAAACTAAACTAAACTCTGGAACCAAGGGTGCCGGAAAATTGGTGGTGGACCTGTAATAGGACAAGCAAACGCACGTGACTCTTTTAACTCATGTACCACATTGGAGTGTCAGCCTAACTTCTCCAATCAAGTGTCTGATGGGTCTAAGAGCAGGGGCCTCTTACTGTTTGGTGAGAGGCCTAGCAACTGACCTAGCTAGCTTCGATAATTTTATTTAAGTAGCAAAGATTTAGAATTGCACCATCTGGCCTATGGTGATGTGTATTGTTTTCCCCAATAATTACAGGCAGCAGCCAAAGACTCCTGAATTTGTCTTTTGTCTCATCTGTGAACTTGAACTCTGTCATCTCCAGACAGAACAATAATATTTGTCAGATGTAAAAAAATCACAGTAAATGTCTAGAGACCTAAATTCCAGCCGGTAACGCAGAGAATGATTGATTACCTTGTGAGGGATGGGCCAATCTTTCAGCCTCTTTCATCTGAGCCATCAGTTCATCTAAATCTCCCTACACCCAATGCAAATAAAGTTAATATGCTGGAAATGCAGAAGAGATCAATCAACATCTCAGTAAAAATAACCTTTCATCAAAATTGGCGAGCTGCATGCGATAACTCGGTGTACTCTCGGTTGTCGTGAAGGACAGATTTAAATTATTTTTTAAGGCTTGTCATATAATCAGACTTAATGAATGTGGGATGGTTCACACTAAATGGTGTGGGCAGAGAATTCTGTGCCACACTCCTTCATTATTTCTTTTCTTTAATAATTCATTCTCAGAATAATCTAATTTTCAAAATGTTCATTTTCCTTCATTAAGTCCATTTTTTTCCCCGCAGATGTAACCATTTACATTATGTGCATGGTCGTATCAGGGATGTGGCTGTATAAGTACTCGAAGAGCTACAACATGCAGATATTTGGAGGAAAAGTGGGAATGCCCAAAGTCTACCCTTGCCCAACGTGAATATTACGGGCTTCACATTCTTCTTCTGTGCCGGAATTTCTATCATTCCTTGATCCTATGATTGCATTTAAACAAAAACTTTCTATTGATCCTTTCATGCATAGGTGCTGCTTTGATGTTAAATAAGTGCTTCGGAAACAGTTCCAAGTTTTTGCTGTTGAAAGCATGACCAGTAGAAATCTTCCCCCGTGTTGCAAGTTGCTAACATTTGCCATTGGATGGAAGTGTGTTGGTGCCTCCTCCCTAAATGCCATCCTGATCCCAGTTAGTAGCGGACAGCCCAGGAGGAGGTGAAAACCAGCACCACGGACAACACTTGCCTGCCAGAAAATACCCAAATCCCTAGACAGTGCTCTGGACTGAGCTGAAGCCGCAGCCAGAGGAACAACAGGATGCATCCATGTGGATGGGTTTGGATCAACTCACCCACACCTCATCGGCCCTACTCCTGGAAACAAGGACAGTTCCAGCCAGCCAGAGGAGAGAAAGGAAGAGAGAAAGCAGGGCCTCCTCTTTGTGGCCAATACTGAGCCATTGGGACAAGCACAAGATCGCCAGTGCTTCCACTTTGAGGCCAAGACTGAGCTGCTGGGAGAAGCCTGAGTCTGCCAGTGCCTGCTAGCTTGTCATCATTGCCCTTCACTGAGTTCACATGAGTTCACCCTACCATGAGTGTGTCAGTATCATCACTGTTGACCCTGTATCATCCCTGATGCCACAGAAGCCTCGGCGGTATGAATATTGACTTCTCTAGCTTTGTAACCTTTGCTTTCCCTCTCTCTCCATCCCTCCCCCTTTCCAGTTCTCCGATTAGTCTGACTGTCCTCCTTTACATTTCATCGCTGTTTGCTTTGTTGTCAGCTTCTCCTAGCTAACAACGATCTATTCTTCGTTCCTTGATCTCCATCCCCTTTGTCACTTTTTCACACCTTACCTTTCCTTATCACTGTATCTCCCTCTCCCCTGATTCAGTCTGAAGAAGGGTCTCGACCCAAAACGTCACCTATTCCTTCTATCCAGAGATGCTGCCTGTCCCGCTGAGTTACTCCAGCATTTTGTGTCTATCTTCGGTTTAACCAGCATCTGCAGTTCCTTCCTACCACAGAAGCTATTATGTTTTCCTATGTAAAAGTGACGGGCAAGCAGGTGGGCAGGATGGCAGGAGCTTTGCTGTCTAGAGGTGGCCATCAGGTGCCCATCACTCCTGATATGCAGGAAAAATGTACCCTGTGTTGGAGGAGTCCAGAACCAGGGGTCACAGTTTAAGAATAAGGGGTAGGCCATTGAGGACTTAGATGAGGAAAAACTCTTTCACCCAGAGAGTTGTGAATCTGGGGAATTCTCTGCCACAGAAGGCAGTGGAGGCCAATTCACTGGATGTTTTCAAACGAGAATTAGATTATAGCTCTTAGGACTAACAGAATCAGGGGGTATGAGGAGAAAGCAGGAACGGGGTACTGATTTTGGATGATCAGCCATGATCATATTGAATGGCGGTGCTGGCTCAAAGGGCAGAACAGCCTACACCTGCACCTATTTTCTATGTTTCTGATAAGCTGATGGCAGTAAAGGCTTACTCACCGGTGGAAAGTGAGAGCTAGGAGTGTTGTAACAGGTTCATGGAAGCCTGCAGCGGTGAATTGAAAAGCTTTTTGTGTGTAAGGAGATAGGAAAAACGAACACTACTGAGGAGTAGTAAACATCGCAGAATTCTAGCAGGATGCCTAGTTTGATGGAAATGGTGGTGAGAAAATTGGCTCTGTCAGATCCTTCAAGATCAAAAGATCCTCATCAGAAAACGCAGCAATGTGGTACCCTGCTGGCAGGAAGATTGGCAGGGGAATAGTTTAAAATAATTGGCCAAAGAACTGGAGAGAGGAAATACAAAATATATTCACTATTCTATAGTGGATTAATGTTTGATGGAATCCGATTTCATTGGAAACCTCTAAGAAGCAAATTGGTTTGTACTTGAAGGAAACTCATTCGCAGGATTATTAGGAGAAGCTGCTGTTTGGGACTAAAGTGGACAACTCTTTTAAAAGACGAGCAAAGGCTTGCCAGATTAAATTGCATTATTCCTCTGCTGAATACAATGAGTCCTTGCTAGCTACCAATTGGAAACCACACATTGTTTTAAAAGTCAAGAATACATTTTCAATCATTTGCTAAAATTATAACTAATATAAAAGTGTTAAAATAAAAGTAGCACAGCTCTGGTTCGGATATTTGGATAATACTAGAGGCTCTATCTTTTCTATGGTCTACTCATTTATTGCAGGGCACTTGACCAGATTTTCAGTAATAAAACGAAACAGCACAGTGTAAACATAACACCCTCAATAGCAGTCAAAAGTAAATTGATTCCTTTAAAAACCCTTAAGAGTTTACAGACACAACAATTTTATATAAGAGTCTTGCACAATTTTTATATGTGTTGAGAACCTGGAGCACTGCTCAAATGCTTTAGAAATATTTTGGAGCCATTTCTTAATCAAATTCAATTACAGTCAGCAAAGTTAAGACTACATTTTTAACAACTTTGGACTCGAATCATACCAAATGGCGGTGGAAGCATGTGAGTCTTGTGTACTGCCTCAGTGTAATCTACTACTCTTACACTCTTGTACTTAAGTAATGATGTGCCTACCTATAGTAAGATGTGTTGATTGAACTGCACGGAATAAAGAATTTCACTGGACCTAAGACAATAATGTACCGTTGTGGCTATCCCTCGAGGTCGAGGATGATGGTCTAGGTTCCGATATCAGAACGAAGTCGCCTGTGCGTGTGTTTGGTTAACGGGTACTTGATGTTGCACTCCAAGAAGCACACGGTCCTTCACAAATCAATCAACTAATTCCAATGCCAAGGGGACCAAGATGATTGGAGCTGATAGATTTGTTGCAGCCTTCATCCGCCTTCACAGCCGTTGAGATCAAGATAACTTTGTCCGCCTGGTCCGCCTGGTCCGCCTGGTCCGCCGTTGAGGTCTTGTACGTTGGATCATTCTTAGTCTGGACCCTCATCCTCGACCTTACCGCCATGGGTGGCCCTACCAGAACCTAGTGCTTCCGACGGCATCACTCTCTGAATCATGGGGGCATGCAAGCCTCTTCGCCACAACAAGGTGAACGATCCGAAGAGGAATAATGTACGGTTGAACCATTGAATTGGTGCCGAGAATTGCATTTCTCCTCAGCATTCAGGATTCTGTTATGAGATACACCAGACAATGAATATCAAAAGGCAACATAATATGGACATTGATTTCCAATATGCAGCATTTGGCCTCAAACATGACCTCAGTTTCTCTTTCCATGTTTGACCCACGAAGTGTTTCCACCTTTTTCTGTTGTTATTATTTTAGGACATATATTTATTACATTCTTGGAAGTAATAGTCAGTACACAATGGCCAATGTTTTGTTTGTGAGAGAGATAAGATAGAACATCCTGACCATAAACGATGTTATTTCCTTCGAAGTTCCTTATATTTCCAACTCTGAAATCTTGCTGTCTCCGTACTAAGCATCCTTCTGCCTACCTAAATCCCTAATGGTCGTGAACATGCAGTAAATATTTATTTCATATTATTGTAATTATACTGAAACTGCATGAAATGCACGTTTACTTTTATACAAACCCAACAATAAAACTCGAAGGTTGATTTTCTCACATGATCATTTCATTAATGATAGAATTGTATTTACTTTGTTCAAAGAAAATGTTTATAAAGTATCAGACAATGAGTTGGAAATAGGAGTAGGGTGAGGCTGACCTCTCAGCAAGCTATTTGACAGTGGTTTACTCAAGAAATAGGCACATGCATACGTTTGAACATATAAATATACCGCCGGTTGAATTAGGAGCAGGAGGGGCCCACTTGAGCCCACAAGCTTGCCCTGCTGTTCAACAAGATGCAGGCTGACCTGATCCCAACCTCAGCCTCTCATTCCTGCCTGACCCCTCGTAACTCCACCCTAGTTCTCTGACTAGTTTCTCTGTCCTCCTGATTAATTTTACTGATTGTATGCCTCATCGTTACCTTCCCCTCAGTCAACAATGACGTTTTGGGTCACCCATTCCTTCTCTCCAGAGATGCTGCCTGTCCTGAATCCAGAGTCTGAAGAAGAGTCTCGACCCGAAACGTCACCCATTCCTTCTCTCCAGAGGTGCTACCTGTCCTGCTGTGTTACTCCAGCATTTTGTGTCTACCTGCGATTTAAACCAGCATCTGCAGTTGTTTCCTACACAATGAACCATTCTCCATTTCCTTGATCATCGCCTGCTTTGATCTGCCTTACCCTTCCATATCTCTCGTCTCCTTCTCCCTTGACTCTTAGTCTGAAGAAGGAACCTGAAACTTCCCCCATTCCTTCTCACCAGAAATGCTGCCTGTCCCGCTGAGTTACTCCAGCATTTTGTGTCTATCTTCGGTGTAAACCAGCATCTGCAGTTCCTTCCCAAACATTTCAGCATGCAGCTTTACAAATATCTACATACCTCTTACTTCAAAATATTCAAAGTCACTGCTGCCACCAGTCTTTCGGGATGGGAGCTTCAAAGATTCAAGAGAGACAAAAGTTCTCCAACAATTTGCTCTGCGCCACTTTCATGTTGACTGTTATATTCTTAAGATCCTTCTTGCAGTTTGCACTTTGCAGCTATTTCTGGAATATCAAATACTGACATAAAACGCCACTTTATTTCAAGTGCCATTTCCTTATTCTGCATTATTAATTCCCCACTTAATGGAGGCCGTGCTCCCTTAGTTAAATCTCATTTTAAGTCATCTTTCAAAACTTTTACCATCTATATTACATTTCTCGTAGCTTTATCTCAAACATTAAATGTTCTTTTTTTTCATTTTTCCCGTCACGTTTTCATTTTTTACATATTCTGAATACTCTTCTGACTTATAATAATAATAATAATAATGCATTACATTTATATAGCGCTTTTCAAACACTCAAAGACGCTTTACAGGGATTACTAGAACATAGAGAAGAAAATAAATAGATAAATAAGTAAACCAACAGAAAAAGGAGACAGAAGGTGAGGTGACGGTCAGTGGTTGAAGGCAGTGCTGAACAGGTGAGACTTCAGTGATGTTTTGAATGTGGTGAGTGAGGAGGAGTCTCTGACGGTTTGGGGTAGTGAGTTCCAGAGGGTGGGAGCAGCAATGGAGAAAGCCCTGTCCCCCCAGGATCTGAGTTTGGTCCGGATGGGGGGGGACAGGAGGTTGGCAGCAGCAGAGCGGAGGGTGCAGGTGGGAGTGTGTCTGTAGAGGAGGTCAGTCAGGTAGGATGGGGCCAGGTTATGGAGGGCTTTGTAGGTCATGAGGAGGATTTTGTACTGGATTCTCTGGGGGATGGGGAGCCAGTGGAGCTTGTAAAGGACGGGGGTGATATGGTCACGGATCGGGGAGTGGGTGAGTAGACGGGCAGCGGAGTTTTGAATGTATTGAAGTTTACTGATGATTTTTGAGGGTGAGCCATAGAGGAGGCTGTTGCAGTAGTCCAGACGGGAATTTGTGCAATAATATACTTTGTCTTTGAGTTTGATACCATTTTTATTAACCAGTCCATCCCTTCAATTTTCTTTCTCCTTAGATCATATCTTCACTATCTACTTAGCAAAATCTCCTTGGATGTCTGCGCCTGTATTTCAATTGACTGATCGATTAACTTGATTTTCCATTTCATTTTAGTTGGCTCTGCTTATAATTGGACTTATTTAAGTTTAAAATACTCATCTTAAATCCATTCTTCTCTCTCTCAAAATGATTCAGTCAAGAATTATGATTATCGCTACCAGGGATGCCTTCACAACAAGTTCATTAATCAATCCAGTTTAATTGCAGTGTCAGAAAGAGTACAGCCCACTCTCTGGTTGGTTCTTGAACATGTTATTTAAATAGCAGAAGAAGCAGAACTAAAGGCAGGAACACTAGCAATAAAAGCAGACTGATTTCTTCAGGGAAGTCCTGTGATATGGGTGAAGTTACCTGCAAATTATGAACATAATATCACCCCTCACAATATAATCATCAGAGGTGACTGACAGAGGAAATACCCAGTTATTACCCATATATAAATATAATGTCTGAAGAAGGATCTCGACCCAAAATGTCACCCATTCCTTCTCTCCTGAGATGCTGCCTGACCTGCTGAGTTACTCCAGCATTTTGTGACATATATATTAAAATATATATATATATATATATGTATGTGCGTGCATGTGTGTGTATATATACATATAATATTTATTGTTGTTATATGTGCACACAAGATGGTGGAGCGGGAGGAGGAGGCGAAGAAGGAGAGTGGCCGCCATTTTTGTTAGAGTCAACGACGACGCCGTCGGTTGAAGCGGGAGCTGGAGGAGACGCGGGAGGAGGAGGAGAAGAAGCTTCCCACTGGGGGTTGTAGTCCGGTGATGGTGCGCAACGCTGGGCCCGGGCGGGAGCGGGGAGTAGACGATGCCGTCGGTTGAAGCGCGACCATCTTCCTCCTGCTCGGAATCTCCCCCGGGGCCGTGTGCGGGCGAGGGGAGAGGAAAGGGGAAAGGGAGGCACTCACCCCGCCCCCGGGCAGCCATCGTGGTGGGCAGCAGCAGGAGAGCGGCCGGCCTGCTCTCTGGCACTGCGTTAGACCAAGTGGACCCGTTGGGCCCAAATCTCTCCTGCAGGCCTCTCCTATGGCAAAGCTCCCCCAACTGATGATTCTACGGGCCCGGCAACCCTCTCTAACTTACGAAGCCCGTTGCCGGGCGGGGAGTGTCTCTTGGGGCCGTAGGTGGGCAAGGGGGGACAGAGAAGGGGGAGGATGCCATCTTGTTTCACCTACTCTCTGGCGCCGTGCTCCTCCAGGGGTGGGGGGGGGGGGGGGTGGGGGGGAGTGCAATTAAAGTTATGCGTGTCCCATTTTTACGTCACATGCTTAGGACCTTTAAGAAGTCGGATTGAAATGTATTTTTTAAAGTATAAAATCTCTCTAACTTAAAAAATATAAGACCAATTTAAATAAAACCTTTCATTAACAGTCGCCAGGACAATGGTGATTAAGGTGGTGCTAAAATTGTGGCGCTATCGTTTACCGTTTTGGCTGTAGGTCCACGACCAAATCTCAGACAGATATATATATATATATATATGCACACACATACATACACACACACACAAACACACATATACACAAAAATATATATATACATATATATTTAATTATATAGATAAATATGTGTGTGCGTGCGTGTGTGTGTGTGTATATACATATAACAACAATCTTGGCTCGCATCCTTGGCTCGCATCTTGGCTCGCATCCTGCTCAACCGTCTCATTCAACACCTTGAGCAGGGTCTCCTTCCAGTGCGGTTTCCGTGCTGGACGTGGAACTGTCGACATGATATTTGCGGCATGCCAACTCCAGGAAAAATGCCAAGAGCAGCACAGTGACCAGTTCGTGACCTTCGTCGATCTGACAAAGGCCTTCGACACTGTCAGCAGAGATGGCTTGTGGAAGATAATGCAGAAGTTTGGCTGTCCCAGCAAGTTTATCACGATTGTCCGGCAGTTCCATGACGGCATGATGGTGAAAGTGCTAGATGATGGAGACGAGTCGGAAGCCTTTCCGGTGTCAAACGGCGTGAAGCAAGGTTGTGTTCTTGCCCCAACACTCTTCAGCATAGTCTTCTCTGCCATGCTGACCGATGCCTTCCATGACTGCCAGGATGGAATACACATCAGGTACAGGACTGACAGCAGGCTGTTCAACCTCAGGCGCCTGCAAGCTGTTACAAAGGTGAAGGAGACCATCATCAAAGATTTCTTGTTTGCTGATGACTGCGCCTCAATGCCAGCACAGAGCAGAAGATGCAGCATGAAATGGATTGCTTCTCACAGGCCTGTGACAACTTTGGTCTCTCCATTAGCACCAAAAAGACTGAAGTTATGTACCAGCCCGTGCCTGGAAAGCCCGACCAGGAACCACACATCACGGTGAAGGGGCAGAATCTACAGGCAGTCGACAGCTTTACCTATCTGGGCAGTACACTCTCGCGAGTGGTGAACATTGACGCTGAGGTCAACAACAGGATTGCCAAGGCCAGCGCTGCCTTTGGGCGACTCCGTGAGAATGTTTGGGAGCGGAAAGGACTCAGCCTTACCACCAAGCTGAAGGTCTACCGTGCAGTGGTACTCACCACTCTTCGCTATGTCAGTGAGACCTGGACTGTTTACAGCAGACATGCCAAACAGCTCAACCACTTTCACTTGAGCTGCCTACGCAGACTCCTTCACATCAGGTGGCGGGACAAAATTCCCGACACAGAGGTCTTGGAACGGGCGGGAATCCCCAGCATCCACATCCTCCTACGGAAAGCCCAAGCCAGATGGGCAGGCCATGTCGTCAGAATGCCCGAGAGTCGACTGTCAAAACAGCTTCTGTATGGAGAACTGTGTCAGGGCAAGTGCTCAGTGGGAGGACAGAAGAAACGGTTTAAGGACTGCCTCAAAGTGTCCCTCAAAGACTTGGACATCAACCTCAGCACTTGGGAGTCTCTTGCTCTGGACCGTCCAACCTGGTGTAGCAAGCTCACCACAGGAGCCCGTGCAGCAGAGAATAGACGCAGTGCAGAGGCCAAGTGGTAATGCACCGCGCGCAAGGCCCTACTTGTGTCCTACGTGTGGGCCTGCCTTCCGGGCCCGGATTGGCCTCACCGGTCACTTCCACAGTCACCAATCCTCCAACTGAAAGTGAAGTCATGGTCATCTTCGAACCCGAAGGATGAACAACAACATAACAACAATAAATATAACAAGAAAGTTCAGTATATATATATATATAAAATAACAATATATACATATACCAAAAAAATTACCAAATATATATATGTAAATCAAACAATAATAGTGCAAAGACAAAAACAATGTCCCCAAGCCTATGTGGTTTGGAATTTATTCATGGTTATAGGGAAGAAGCTGCCCCTGAACCTGGACATTACAGTTTTCAGGCTCCTATATATTCTTCATTCTACATTGTTATTTTATGTCTGCCCCAATTATGCAATTTTGTTTGGAATTCACACTATAAGATATTATTAACATGGTGTTGAATGATGAGGGAGCTTTAGATTATTGTGTATAATCTTGTCTTTCCACCCTACCAATTGAACATAGAGCCAATTTAAAATTGTTCCTGAAGTGATGATTTAACCAATATCAAAACCTTAAATGAAAACCAATGGAACCTTTAAATAGTGAAGTTATAGATATGTGTGTTGGCCCAGTCCCAGCTCGTGCCTGAACCATTGATCTGCTTAGTGCTCATTTGATCTTGAAATGCTAAAACAAAATGCTCAACTTCCCTAAATTGTTTCCAAATGAAATTCTGGCCAAAATGTTTATTTTGGCAAATCACCAAAGCTATTGGGATCCTTGTGGAGGCTGGATCCTAAAAAATAACGGACTGCCACTACAAGTCTCTACTGAGCTGTTTTGCATCTCAACCCTCACCAACACACACTGCCCATTCTGCCAGTCAGAGGGTGGTGAATCTGTGCAATTCATTGCCACAGAAGACTGTGAAAGCCAAATCAATAGATATTTTTAAGGCAGACATGGATAGATTCTTGATTAGTACGGGTGTCAGAGGTTATGGGGAGAAGGCAGGAGAATGGGGTTGAGGGATAGATTAGCCATGATTGAAAGGTATAGTAGACTTGACGGTCGTATGGCCTAATTCTGCACCTATCACTTATGACCGTACGACCAAGACTCAACCAATGGAGAATCAAAGCGCCAAAAATCTCTGCAACCATTGGGCCAAGATCAATGACACCCTCTCCCCCCTTCCCTGTCCCCCCTTCCCTGTCCCCCCTTCCCTGTCCCCCCTTCCCTGTCCCCCCTTCCCTGTCCCCCCTTCCCTGTCCCCCCTTCCCTGTCCCCCTTCCCTGTCCCCCCTTCCCTGTCCCCCTTCCCTGTCCCCCCTTCCCTGTCCCCCCTTCCCTGTCCCCCCTTCCCTGTCCCCCCTTCCCTGTCCCCCCTTCCCTGTCCCCCCTTCCCTGTCCCCCCTCTATGAGGAATGGGCCCAATGGGTCCACTTGGTCTAGTTGATATTTAAATACACGTTTCCACTTTCCTTTTGCCAGGCATTTTGGGGAGTATGAAAGAAGCATATGGAAGGAGATAAAAGGTTGTTCAACTCTCTGGAGATGAATCTTTGGGAGATAAAATTTCTTCTCCATTTATCCATACATTTCTGCCACTTGTTTGCTGGAATGAAATTTTTAAAAAAAACCTCTTACTGAAATCTTGAATCTGCTCTCTGGATCAAGAGGTTTAGTTTAGTTTAGAGACACAGAATTGAAACAGGCCCTTCAGCCCACTGAGTCCACGCCGCCCATCGTTTTCCCATTCACACTAGTTCGATGTTATCACACTTTTGCATCCTCTCCCTACACTCTGGAGGTAATTTACAGAGGCCAATTAACCTACAAACCCGCACATCTTCGGGGCATGGAAGGAAACCAGAGCACCTGGAGGAACCTCACATGGTCACAGGGAAAATGTGCAAACTCCACACAGACAGCACCCAAACTCCAAGGTCAGGATCAATCCTGGGTCTCCGGCCCTGTGAGGCAGCAGCTCCACCAGCTGCACCACTGTGCCACCCATTATTTCCTATTCAGAGCCAATTAACCACGTTTGAAGTATGACCAATGTTGTAAAATAAGAAATGCAGAAACTAAAACTAAAACTGACAAACCTGCAAGTCTTTGGGATGTGGAAGGAAACAGAAGCACCCGGAGGAAACCCGCAGGGTCACAGCGAGAACATGCAAATTCCACACAGGATCGAACTGGGGTCAGGATCGAACCGGGTCTGTGGTGCTGTGACTCGGCTCCTCTACCAGCTGCACCACTGTGCTGACCTCTTATGCTTCACAGCCACTGCCAAACTGATCCCCCCACCATCGAAGGGACACAGCCTAAAAAAAAACAGCCAATATCATCAAAGACCCAAACCACTCTCATTTCACTCCTACAATCGGGAAGAAGGTACAGGTATCCTAAAACCGTGTCCACCAGGTTCACAAATAACTTCTCCCCAACAACCATCAGGTTCTTGAACACTGCACAACACTTAACCTTAACTTTTTACTTTGATGAACTGGCTTTGGTTGCACTAAGGCCAACAGGTTTTATTTTGCACTAGTATCGCTGTTATCAGTTTACTTATTTTTTTGTCTATGATATATTATCTGTGTGTATTGCTGTTAGGTTGCTGCAAGTAAGAACTTCATTGTTCTGTGGTCGGTACACATGATAATGAAACACTCTTGGCTAGTATTTCCAGCCTTCTTTGTTTACCCGATTTTGAACATCAGCAGCTTCATTGTCCTTCAATTGACATAACTGGCTTATGAAATTCCAATCAAAATCTGGCCTGATGTATATTACAAATCTTTTGCAATAATGTTATGTCAGCTTGTTGTTGTGCAAATGATTGCCCAGCATTAAAACAAATCGTATGACTTTTTTCACCCTTAAACCAACAGCATCCCCTTTGGCTACAAAGCGAAGAAATTTAAATAAATTATTGCGTTAATTTATTAAAATATTGCATTAGAGCATATTCAATGAATATATTACTGTGCATTGTTAACTGTTTTTTTCAGAGCATGTTAGTACGCATGTTAGTAAGAAATCTATATTATGTTGACTCAAACACTCACAGCGTTTGATCCCAGTGCAAGTGGCAAATACAGGCAAAAAGTGCAGGTGTAATAAGTCAGTGGGGTGACACAGAGGCGCAGCGGTAAAGTTGCTGCCTTACAGCGCCAGAGACCCGGATTCCATCCTGTAGTAGTAGTTGGTTTAGGTTTTGAAAGTGGAAAATGGTAAAGGCTCGTAAACAACGCAATCGTTATCAGGGAGAGATGGATGCAAATGACATCTGTAAATACCAGACAAGGGGAGATATAAAAAAAAAAGTATTGGAAATGTGAGATACAAGGTTGTAATTTGCTGAATACATTGTTTATTCTGTAGGTTTGTAATGTGCCTCATCAGAAGATGAGTTAATGTTCCTTGAACAAGTAGAAATATCAATGAATCACTGGAAAAAGCTAGTAAGTAACACAATCTTTATCTGGGAGAGATGGAGACAAATGGCATCTTGGAAGGAATGTTTCAGGCCTCTGATGATGGAACAGGAAGACGTAAAATGGGAGCTGTTGCATATTCCACTGGAGGAACTCAGCGGCTCAAGCATTATCTGTGGAGAGAAAGGAATTGTTGAATTTCGGGTTGAAACGCTGAATCAGGATTGTTGTTGAATCTAACATCAGAGTGCAAGAACTGATGGACTTACATATAATGTTGAAAGAGTCAGGATCTGCTGAGGGATTGTCTAGTAGAGCATATTGATCCAGGTCATCTGGAGATAGAGGGATAGAGTATAAAAGATATATTTTTATGTATGTATAAAGCCCAGTTTAGGAGACAACAGGAGTATTCCTGCTAATTTGGTTTTGGCTAACTTTAGGTGGCATATGAAGATCTGAGGAAGAGGGCTGACATTTACCAGAGTATTTTCAGGGACGAGGGAATTTCAGTTGTAAAGTTTGACTGGAGGACTCAAAATTGCTTCCCTTGAACAAGGAAGGTTGCAAAGAGATTTGATAGAACTGTGTAAGATCATGATATGATTTAGATAGGGTGAATAAGCGGAAGTTATGATTTTATAATCCTACAATCAGAACTTTCAGGACCAGGGGGCTTTGATTCATTTTTTAAAAAAAAGGTTTGGAGAGTAGTTTGGTGAGTGAAAATGTTTTTACCCTGAAAGTATTAATACGCCTAGATTCACCTCCTAGGGGGTTTGTGGCAATAGAATGTGTCTTGAAACTAGAATTGTATGGACAATGACTTGAGTGACAATGATTGGCGGCAGGGCTCTGGGGAAGGCAGAGGGGAATTGGGACTGATGGGCATCTGGAAGCAGAGTAGACATGATGGGTTGTGCTCTGCCCTGCCTGCTGTGAATGAAGTGTTTCTATTTAAAATGAGCAGGAGAGTGAAATACAGGATGGTATTCCCAACTGATGTTTGTAAATACATCTTCCTTCATTAAATATGAATTACCTGAAAATTGGGAGATCCAATTCTACCTCTCTACAATTTAGTGCTGCAATTTTCTCGGATTAACAGCACATTTTAATGGTTATTACCATCTGGAGAGTTAAAAAGCTTTATAAAAACTTAATAAGGTCATAAGGTCATGTGATAGGAACAGAATTAGGGCACTCGGCCCATCAAGTCTACACCACCATTCAATCAATTCATATCTCTCCCTCCTAACCCCATCTCCTGCCTTCTCCCCATAACCTCTGACACCCGTACTAATCAAGCATCTATCTATCTCTGCCTTAAAAATATCCATTGGCGGCTTCCACAGATTCACAGAATTCCACAGATTCACCACACTCTGACTAAAGAAATTCATCCTCATACTTACAGGTATTGTCAGACTCCAGGCAATGGTCTCGTCACTGATCCATGTTCTGCTTGGACTGAAGATTGGCCCACCTGAGACTTTTTCATTCTGAATATCTGTGACGTGTGAAGGAAAGGCATTGATATCTTTGAAAACTCTGGCCACTACCAGCAGTGTCAGAGGTTCTGCGCCAATGTTGGAGGTCCCCTTTCATTTGAAGAAACATGATACTACCATTGGCTTCAAAAAAATAATTGACAGGAATAAAGATCAATGCCAGAACATAGAGGCACAAAGTATGCTTCCCGAGTCATTGAGTCATAGAGACACATGGCACAAAAACATGCTCTTTGTCGCAACTCATCCATGCTGGCCAAGATGCCCCTTCTAAGCTAGACTCATTAGCCCGCATTTGGCCCTTATCCCTCTAAACCTTTCCAATCCATGTACCTGTCCAAATGTCAACTAAATGTTATTTAGTTTTCTCCATCGCTGCTCCCACCCTCTGGAACTCACTACCCCAAACCGTCAGAGACTCCTCCTCACTCACCACATTCAAAACATCACTGAAGTCTCACCTGTTCAGCACTGCCTTCAACCACTGAAGGTCACCTCACCTTCTGTCTCCTTTTTCTGTACGTTTACTTATTTATCTATTTATTCAATTCTCTATGTTCTAGAAATCCCTGTAAAGCGTCTTTGAGTGTTTGAAAAGCGCTATATAAATGTAATGCATTATTATTATTATTATTATTTTACCTGCTTCAACTACTTCTGGCAGCTTGTTCCATGTACCACCCTCAGTGTGAAAAATCTGCCCCTCAGGTTCCTATTAAATATTTCCCCTCTCACATTAAACCTATGCCCTCTAGTTCTTGATACCCTTACACTGGAAAAAAAGACAGTCCGTTCACCATATCTATTCTTCTCATAATTTTATACATCTCTGCAAATCACTACTCAGCCTTCTGCTCTCCAAGGAATAAAGTCCTAGACTGCCCAATCTCTTCCCACAGCTTAGGTCCTCATGTCCCGGCAATACCCTTGTCAATCCTCTCTGCACAATTTCCAGCTTTATGGTATCTCTCCTATAGCAGGGTGACCAAAACTGAACACTATACTCCAAGTGCGGCCTCAGCAACATCTTGTATAGGTTTAACATAACATTGCAACTTCTATACTCAATTCTGTGACTGATAAAGGCCAGTGTGCCAATGACGTGAGAGGGAAAGAAGCAGATTTGGGAGGTAGGGTGTTTTAGGAGAAAAAAAGGGAGGTTCTGGGTGGATAGAGGAACTCAGGCTAGGAGGGGGGGGCGGGTGATATGGGGGGGGGGGGGGGGGGGGGTGCAGGTTACCTGAAATTGGAGAATTGAATGCTCATACCGATTTTCCCAGAGGAACAACACCTCATATTGTTTTCAGTCTAAAGAAGGGTTCCAAACCCAAACATCTGAAGAAGGGTCTTGACCCGAAACGCCACCCATTCCTTCGCTCCAGAGATGCTGCCTGTCCCACTCAGTTACTCCAGCATTTTATGTCTATCTTCAGTTTAAACCAGCATCTGCAGTTCCTTCCTACCTCTAATTTCAGTAAGAGAAATGGCAACTCATATTCCAACACAATAGTTTGCAATCCAGTCCAGAAGACGGGTTTCAACCCAAAACATTCACTGGCCATTTCCCTCCACAGATGCTGCTTGATGTACTGATCTCCTCCAGAAATGTGTTTTTAGTGCAAAGTTATATGGTATTATAGTGTAAGTAAAAGAGGATGCCAACATTAAAAGGAGATCTCCACCTCCAAGTCCCTCTATCTACCTAGACACTCCTACACATGCCCTTCTTTCCTAGAACACCCCAGTCCCTCTCCCCCACTTCTTCCCCACCTCTGCCCATCACCTACAACTTAAAGGCATGAATATCTAATTCTCTAATTTCAGGTAACCCTGAATGAACAACAAAAATAAACCTGCTGATGCTGTAAATCTGACATAACAGAAATAGAAAAGGCTGCAAATACTTTGCAGGTCAGATAGTATCTGTGGAAAGAAAAAGAATGTTCAAACTCTCAGGCCAAGCCAAACGCTTCCAAGGTATCAATGCAATTTTCACACGCTAAAATGTTTTGAACTGGAAAAGATGCAGACACCAACATAGGGGCAGCACAGTGGCGCAGTGGTAGAGTCGCTGCGTTACAGCGCTTGCAGCGCTGAGACCTGGCTTTGATCCGAACTACGGGTGCTGTCTATACGGAGTTTGTACGTTCCCCCCGTGGCCGTGTGGGTTTTCTCCAAGATCTTCAGTTTCCTCCTACACTCCAAAGACGTACAGGTTTTTGGTACGTCCCCGGTACGGCCGCGGGACGTTTCAGCGCTCGGTGCGGCTCGGCCGCGGGGACTTCCATCCCCTTGCGGGGGCTGTGCGGGTCGGTCGCCTCGGTAGGCGTCGAGCTGTCTGTCCGTGGGCATGGGGGAAGAGAGAGGAAGTTTTGTTGCCTTCCATCACAGTGAGGGGGTGTTTGGAGTCACTGTGATAGATGTTTGTGTTGGTGTCGTGTGTCTTGTGTTCTTTTTTTTTGTGTTCTGTGACTGCTGGAAATGTAATTCCGTTCGGTATCTCGGTATCGAATGACAATAAAGCTCTGTATTCCTGTATTCCTGTTTGTAGGTTAATTGGCTTGGTATAAGTGTAAATTGTCCCTAGTGTGTGCAGGATAGTGTTAATGTGTGGGGATCGCTGGTCGGTGTGGACTCGATGGGCCACCTGTTTCCATGCTGTATCTCTAAACTAAACTAAATTTCACCAAATTACTATTTATTCATTTCTGATCCCAACATTCAGGAAAGATAATAGAACCCTATCAGCCACATCAGTTACCCAAGCAAAGTATTGCCACATGTCTTACCAAACTTAAAGGAGAGTAACTGTAAAAATGAATAGATGAGGTATTTAACACATGCATCATTATTGAAAAGCAGGTGAACAATTTTAATAGAAATAGAATTTTAGAGAGGCAGTGGAGAGAGAATAATCTGAAGGCCATGGGGAAAGAATAGGCTTAGTACAGGGATGTTGAGAGTTTAACGTTTAGAGATTCAGCGTGGAAACAGACTCTTCGGCCCACCGATCCACTCCGACCATTGATCAGCCGTACACCAGTTCTATGTCCTACGCACTGGGTGCAATTTACAGAAACCAATTAACCTATAAATCTACATGTCTTTGTAATGTTGGAGGAGACCGGACCAGGTGGTTACAGGGGAGAATGTACAGACTCTGGACTGACAGCACTCATTGTCAGTATCGAACCCGGGTCTCTGGCCATTGTTAGCACTGAAAATAATTCAGTCCTTGCATTTGAAGTCAAATAGTACAGTGATCATGAATGGAGCTGCTGGTGACTTTTAAACAAAAGCAGGTTCTTAATCTTTGAACTTTCATGAACGAAACTCTAGTTTGTTCAACGTTTTCCTGAAAACATCAGGCTGAAGGCTTTGAGGAAATCCAATGGTATTATATCCACTGGCTCTGGAGTATTATCAAGCTGCACTTTGTTGAAGATATCCACCTAGTAGCAGGAAATGAATACGATTCGCAGGATCCAATAAGTCTTGACGAAAAGAAACACAATCGCATAAAGGAGATTTGCTGTGAAGAAAGCAATTATTTGATTAACAATGACACAATCAGTAACGCAAGTGTAATAAAGAATGGCTGAGAGCTGAAAGAAATGTAATTGATAAATACCTGTGTTCCACTATCACATCAGATGGAAAGGCAATTTAGTTTAGTTTTGTTTAGGGATAGAGAATGGAAACAGGGCCTTCGGCCCACCGAGTCCACACACACTCCGAGATCCTTGCTCATACTATTTTTATGTTATCCCTCTGTCTTCGAGTCATAGAGTGATACAGTGTGGAAACAGGCCCTTCAGCCCAACTTGCCCACACCGGTCAACATGCCCCAGCTACACTAGTCCCACCTGCCCGTGTTTGGTCCAGATCCCTCCACACCTGTCCTATCCATGTACCGGTCTAACTGTTTCTTAAATGTTGGGATGATCCCTACCTCCTCTGGCAGCTTGTTCCATACACCCACTGCAATGTAGCTGATATAAATTGTGTGAAAAAGTTACTCCTCAGATTCCTATTATTTCTTTTCCCCTTCACCTAAACCTATGTCCTCTGGTGCACAATTAACCTACTCTGGGCAAGAGATCTTGATATAATGTCATTGGTAACTGTGGTCATGACTAAATCAACGCCTGGATATAATATCACAGACATTAACATGCCAATAAAATTTACAAAACTCTCATGTTTATTGTTCATAGTCAGGAAATATTGGACCCTCACAGCTACGGCAAAGAAATGTCTGCAAACATTTCAATTAAAATATTTTTGAAGGATCTAGTTTAATTTAGTTTTGTTTATTGTCATGCGTACCGAGGTACAGTGAAAAGCTTTTGTTGCGTGCTAACCAGTCAGCGGAAAGACAATACACGATTAAGGATTTGGTACCATGAGGATCTTAAGGATTTTGTCGCTACAAAAGAAGCAAATGAACATTGGCAGTTAATACCATGGCTGGGAAATAAGCATAAACACAAGCATAAAAGCAAAAAAACAATTTGTCCTTTTCCTGTCAAACATTAACCTTGCAAACACCACAACTCAGAAAGCGTTTGAAGGGACAAGAAAAAAGGAAGTGAAACAAAGAACCAGTTGGGAAACCTTCAGCAATGGTTGGGAGCCATATACACTGGCTAATCCAACCACCTAAACAGATACATGTTGATGAATATTAACTGTGGGAGCATGCCAATGGAATCCATCTTAGGCATATAAATTCAGGTGGCAATAAAATGACACACCTGGAAAACTAGACAGCAGAATACCCCACAATTTATATCAGCTACATTGCTGGATGTTTCTGCTTCATTAGTGCCCTTGTCCTTTGAGTGCTCACTTAGTACCTCAGACAGACTCTGTATCTCCACATAAACATCGAGAGCATTTTTTTTTGATTGGCTTTGCGGAGAATATAATTACGTGGAGTGATAATGCAATAAATCTATTTAAACAAGGGGTTGTTGCTATGACAACTGTGCCTCTAAACTAAACTAAACTAAAGTATATTTGTTGGTAAAGAAGAGGCACATAAATAACTGGCGGCACTGAACACAGAAAACTTACTGGTCTGAAATAAAAACAATAAAATATTAGAATGCATGGCTGGCAGCATCAATGAAGAGATTAATGGAGTCAATGTTTGAGGTCAATGATGTTCCATGGGAATTGTACAGAATTAAAATTTAAAAACTAATAAAAGAAATTGCCTTTTTGTCTTTCAAGGCATGACTGGCAAGTGGGACCTGGGAAGACAAAGTGAACAAAATGGGAGTTCGGTGGCAGTGTGGAGTTCGGGACATTAGGAATAATTTAACTGGTGGTAGCAGCAATTGTAAAATAATGGTAACGGTGTGTGGGTAACAAAAGGTGTACTGACGACATGTAATAGGAGATAAATATGGGCCGTGAGGTTGGGTAACGTGGAGAGAAGATAATAGACAATAGACAATAGACAATAGGTGCAGGAGGAGGCCATTCGGCCCTTCGAGCCAGCACCGCCATTCAATGTGATCATGGCTGATCATTCTCAATCAGTACCCCGTTCCTGCCTTCTCCCCATACCCCTTGACTCCGCTATCGTTAAGAGCTCTATCCAGCTCTTTCTTGAATGCATTCAGAGAATTGGCCTCCACTGCCTTCTGAGGCAGAGAATTCCACAGATTCACAACACTCTCACTGAAAAAGTTTTTCCTCATCTCAGTTCTAAATGGCCTACCTCTTATTCTTAAACTGTGGCCCCTGGTTCTGGACTCCCCCAACATTGGGAACATGTTTCCTGCCTCTAACGTGTCCAACCCCTTAATAATCTTATACGTTTCGATAAGATCTCCTCTCATCCTTCTAAATTTCAGTGTGTACAAGCCTAGTCGCTCCAGTCTTTCAACATTGTTCCCTGATGGGGTAGAGGTTTAAAAAGGAGATCTCTAAGTTTAGAGACTGCAAGGTAAAAATCAACTTGCAAATTCACAAAAGCATTGCCTTTACCAGTAGGTTTGATGACAATAGTCATCTTGGTTTCTGTATTCTATGTTGCTGAAGGGCACAAGTGTAAAATTGTAAAGTTCCCAGGCAAAGTCTTGTTGTTCTCTATCAATAAATACTGGCCTAATGTCTTACAAATGGAGAATGAAAAGATATGTGTACAGGTGCTTATCAAAGTAGATTATAAGAACTGGTATTAATAAGGATATTGGCTGAGGTCTTGAGTTCACACTGTAGCTCGGTCAATAATAAACTAAACCTAAACTTAAACCTCAAAGGTTACAGGGCGAGGGCAGGAGAATGGGGTTAAGAGGGAAAGATAGATCAGCCACCATTGGATAGTGGAGTAAACTCGATGGGCCAAATGGCCTAACTCTGCTCCTATGACTTATAATCCGAAACATGCACACAATCATTTCAGTGGAGGCTTTTGAAAAATACAGAAAGTGGTGTGAACTTTCTGGCATTCTGCTCTAGACTGGAAGCAGATGTCAGTACACAAAGATTTTGCTCAGCCACACTTTCCGCCCATTAATTCAATCTTTTATATACAGTCCAGTTCATGCTCCCCTTCAGAGACTATCTGTGCTGGACGTGAAGACTCCATAAATCTGACAGTCTTGGAATGGATTCTCTCAGGAGCTAAGCTTTCCTGAGAAATTTTTGCTGTACAGTCCGATCTTCCGCTGTAAACAGCTTCCTGTGAGTGATCTGCACGAAAGGTTTCATAATTTCATGTTTACCCTTGCACCACTGTCAGACTTCCTGCAGTTGGAAAACAAGAACTAGCTGGACTCTGGTTTAGTTTAATTTAGTTTAGAGATACAACGCAGAAAACAGGCTCCGGCTCACTGGCCAGCGATCCCCGCACATTATAATAATAATAGTAATAATTTTATTTGTCATATGTAGGTTGGCACAGGGTCAACGATACAATGAAATGTATTTGACAAGACAACGGGTCACCTCAGCAGTAATATTCTAAGGATAAATAAGATAAAAATGACATTAGTAAGGTAAAAAGACAATATTAAAATAATCAACATATATGATGTGAAATATGTTTATGAGTTCAGAAGCCTGATGGCCTGATGGCCTGATGGTAGAAACTGTTCTTAAGTCTGGTGGTACGCGCAGCCATACTCCTGTATCGTCTGCCTGACGGTAACAAGGAGAACAGCCTGCGTGCTGGGTGGCTGTGGTCCTTGATGATGCTGCGTGCCTTCCGCAGGCACCGCCAGTAGAAAATGTCCTGAATGGCCGGGAGACAGTTGCCAGTGATGCGCTGTGCCGTCTTCACCACTCTCTGTAGTGATTTGTGGCTGTGGGCAGAACAGTTCCCGTACCAGACTGTAATGCAGCCCGTCAGCAGGCTCTCGATGGTGTATCTGTAGAAGTTTGTGAGGATGCTGGCGTTCATGCCAAACTTCCTCAGTCTTCTCAGGAAAAAGAGCCGCTGGCGGGCCTTCTTTGTTATTGTGTCCGTGTGCAGTGTCCAAGAAAGGTCCTCAGTGAGGTGCACACCGAGGAACTTAAAGCTGCTGACCCTTTCAACCTCAGCATCACCGATGTGGATGGGGTGGTGTCCACTCCCCTGCTGTCTCCTGTAGTCCACGATCATCTCTTTCGTTTTGCTGACATTGAGAGAGAGGTTACTTTCCTGGCACCAGCTGTTTAGTGCCTTTACCTCCTCTCTGTATGCCTACCCTAACACTACCCTACACACTCCAGTAGGTTTCAGTCATGGCTACAACGTCCCAGTCGCTCGTACCTATCCACGCCTTAAGCTCATCACTTATGACACTTGTAGATGTTCAACAGAGTATTGGGTGACATGCCTAAACACGTCAGTCTTCTAAGTAGACACTCTGATGAGCTTCTTTGGTGATTGCAACAATAGGCTGGGCCCAGGCCAAATCCTCAGAGATGTACATGTCCAGAAACTTGTAGCTGTTGGCTCTCTCCATCGCAAACCTATCAATGAAGATAGGTTCATGGAACCTCAACTTTTCCTTCCTGAAGTCAACAATCAGCTCCTTGGTCTTGCTTCTGTTGAGAACATGATTACTCTGGTATTCAATCTGTAGTATCGCCAGCAAATGTAAATATAGCATTGGAACTGTGTCTGGTTTAACACTCAGGGATACATAGAGAGTAAAGCGGAGGACTGAGCACCCAGCCCTGAGGTGCTTGTGATGCTCATAGATAAAGAAACACCGTTGACAATTCATACTGATTGTGGTCTGACACCAAGCAAGTCGAAGTCCTAATTGCGTATGAGGATGAGAAAAGACTTTGAGTTTGATGACAAATTTTGCAGTGATCAAGGTGTTGATGAACAAAACAGCCTGACATATTCAAGGGCCAGGAAGGGAGCGGGCAAGATCATCTCTGACCCCTCTCACCCTGGCCACAAAATCTTTGAAGGACTTCCCTCTGGAAGGCAACTCCGGGCTGTCAAAGCAGCCACAGCCAGACATAAAAACAGCTTTTTTCCACGAGTGTAGTTCTACTTACTAACCAAAGTCTGTAGTCTCTATTTTGCTCTGGTTTATTTTCACCCGCATGTTTAGACCGTAATGTTGTATCCTTATTGTTTTGATGTGTTTACGCTTTATTCTTAATTGTTAACTGTGTGTTTGTGTTGTCATTTGAGAGAGGAGCACCAAGGCACATTCCTTGTATATGCACATACTTGGCCAATAAACTTATTCATTCATTCATATGTGTTATTATTGTCTGAGTGGCCCAGTGCAGAGTGGAGATCCAGTGTCCTTTTGTGTGATGTTGCACACTGATTATAACAAGGCACTAAAGCACTATATGACTCTTTTCCTTTATTTGGCTGGGGATTTGCAGTCTACACCCTGCCTTTGATTCCCTGTAATTGAATAGTCAATCAATGCCTGTTAATTATTGATTACCTGTGAAGGGAATAGTTTGCGGCGTGAGTACAAAGAATCGATAAAAATGTGCCTGCAAGTCTGATTTTAGGAATAACTGAAGCAGATGTCCTATCTCCACTTGAAGAAAAGCCAGAAAGGATATTTTAAAAACCAGCATGTATGTTTAAATGGTTAGAGATTGGCAATAAGCTCCCCAAAAGCATGTTCTTTTGATTGTCTTTCAACACACACAAAGATGCTGGGAAGAGTTTTTATTCTATTCCCAGAGTCTGTTCCAATTCTGTCAGAAAAATTAATGGATCCTTTGCTCCTGGGGTTTCCACTGCACCACATAAACTCTGTGTGTCACATACAGTCTTACAGTAAAATAATAAAAAGCTACAAGGCTTGGATCACTGAATGTGTGCTTCAGTGGTCAGGAATGGCACTGGTCCAATTGGAAAAAAGAAACTTAAGCACAATCGTTTTAGCCAAATCTTTTGAGGAAATATAGCATAGTTCTCTGCTGCTAAATTGAGCAACATTAAGGGTATCTAAACCTTCATAGGAAATTAAGTTATTTTGAAAATAAATAAAACTTGCTTTATGTAATAATCCATTCTCGTTTTACCTTGTCTGTTTGTAAATTAACGAAAATATATATTGAACATTAACATGACAATAAATTGTTGCCTTTCCTGTATTCTTTAATATTTCTATGGCAATATATAACAGTATAACAGTATAACAGTATAACAGAGCTTTATTTGTCATTCGGTACCGAGGTACCGAACGAAACTACATAGCAGTCACACAAAAAAAGAACATAAGACACATAACCCCAACACAAACGTCCATCACAATGACTCCAAACACCCCCTCACTGTGATGGAGGCAACAAAACTTCCACTCTCTTCCCCACGCCCACGGACAGACAGCTCGTCCCCGACCGACCCGCACAGTCCCCGCAAGGGGATGGAAGTCCCCGCGACCAAGCCTTGCGCAGCTAAGTCCCGTGGCCGAGCCGCACCGGGCGATGTTAAGTCCCGCGGCCGAGCCGCACCAGCGATGAAAAGTCCCGCGGCCGAGCCACACCAGCGATGTAAAGCCCCGCGGCCGAGCCGCACCGGGCGATGTTAGGCCCCGCAGCCGAGCTGCACCGGGCACTGTTAAGACCAGCGGCCGAGCCGCACCAGCGATGTAAAGTCCCGCAGCCAAGCCGCACCGGGCGATGAAAAGTCCCGCGGCCGAGCCGCACCGGGCACTGTTAAGTCCAGTGGCCAAGCCGCACCGGGCAATGTAAAGTCCAGCGGCCGAGCCGCACCGGGCGATGTTAAGCCCCGCGGCCAAGCCGCACCCCGCGCCATGAGGAAGAGAAAAGTTTCCCCCACCCACACCACCATCCCCCACACATACACAACCAAAAAAAAATACAAAAACCATCCCAACACCGACACACAACAACAAAAAAAGGAAAAAAGACGAACAGACTGCTAGCGAGCCGCAGCCGTTAGGCGCCGCCACTTATGAATATGTGGTCTGTTCAGGCAATTTCATGCCTCTTTATCCTTTTTCAAGTTAGTTTTGTGCAGACAATAACTAAACAACACAATTAAAATGAGTAAGATCTTTAAAAATAAGCATGGTCGAAATTAAAAGTGGCTTACAGCATTTATTAAAAAGAATGATTCATAACTCATGCTGCACAATGTGTGCTAATTAGATGCAGAAGTTGTTTTGAATGAGTACAATATCCATCAAAGGTATATTGTTTAACAAATGCAGCAATGAATACAACACCACTTCGGTATAACAACGTTTACTGCAAATTGCCATTGAAGGTACAATGTTAAACCATTTAGTGCTTAAGAGACACTGAGAATACCTTAAGGAGTGTTGTTTTAAGATGTGTGGAAATGCTTTCCAATTGCTGAATCGGAAAAAAAATAATTAAAAATTACACTGTACATCATTAAGGTTTGTTTTTGGAGCAGCACTGTTCAATTAAATCCACAAAGTCTTGCACTTTTTATTCCCTCATCCAATTTTGTTCTTTCCTCATATTAGGGTGATTCATGCAGAGTGAGACTTGAATGCCTGTATGCTATTTCAGATTCTGGTACACCAGTTCCAGCAAATATACCTTTTTAATGATGGGCTCATCCCCAAAGCTACTTTTCAACTAGTGCTGCAATGTCGCTGAGATGGAAGATGAGAGAGTTGGTGATTCAGAGTGCAGTGTGTGAATTTGTGGCATGCAATGCAACAACATTGAAATCCTGATGGAGGGGGATTCAATTCTTCCCGGTGTTATACTGAGGGATGGAAAAAGTGAAAGATGATGGAGGTGGAGGTGAGGAGAGAGGGGGTTGGAAAGTTGAGATGTTATATTACAACTGTGCAAGACGTTGGTAAGGCCACATTTGAAGTACAGTGTATAGTTCTAGTAACCTTGCCCTGGGAAGGTTATCATTAAACGGGAACGTTTGCAGAGGAGATTTATGAGGAAGTTGCTGGGTTTGGAAATGTTTAGTTATCAAGAGTAGTGTGGCGGCTCCCAAGGGTCGGGCCATACTTCTACTGACCCCTCGGCACGGGAATGGACCAGTCCCGGGAGGCGGTCCTGGACTCAGGTATATAAGGACAAGGTTTGGGCGCCAAGCCATTCCGGCAGACTAGACCCGTCTGATACCACGATACAATAAAATATACCTTCCCGAAATACCTGGCTCCTTGCCTTTATCGACACGCTACAGTAGCTGGATAAGTTGGGTCTTTTTTCCCTGGAGCTTAGGAGACTGAGGGGTGACCTTATCAAGGTTTTTTGTAAAATCGTGAGGGACATAGATAAGGTGAATAGCCGCAGTCTGTTCCCCAAGGATCGGGGAGTCTAAAAATAAAGAGTATATGTTTAAGGTGAGAGGGGAAAGATTTAAAAGGGATCTGAGGGCAACAATTTCACACAGCAAGTAGTGCATATATGGAATGAACTGTAGAGGAAGTCGTAGAGGTAGGTACATTACGACATCTAAAAGGCACTTGGACAGCTCCATGGAAAGGAAAGAGTTGGGAAGATACGGGACTGGAAGAGGCCTATGGGACTAGGTTGTTTGGGCAACTTGGTCAACATGGACAAGTTGGCTCAAAGGGCCTGCTTCCACGCTGTACATCTCTGTAAGTCTTCAAACCCCATTTGTGCATCAAGTGTCCACAGTAACTGCGTCTCATTTGAATCTTCTACAGTCACCTTCTGTGACTTTCTTTGGCTGGTCAAAATCAGGTAGCTGCACCGGTGGGTCAGAAATCATGTTTTATTTTGAAAGGTAGCCTCCTCCAGGATTTAATGCTGTTGTGACCCATGTGTCAAACAGGCTTCCCGAGAGAGTAAGTTGCCCACGCTTAAAAGACATTTGAACAAGTACATGTCAGGAAAGGGTTAGAGGGATATGGGCCAAGCACAAGCAAATGGGATTAGCTTAGATAGTCATCTTGGTCGGCATGGATGAGTTGGGCTGAAGGGCTTGTTTCCATGCTGCATCTCTCTATGACTCCATGACACTGACTCTCTTGAATGGGGGGGGGGGGTCTGGTTTATCTTACAGCAAGGAATATGATGATGGAAATGATGATTGACTAGCATTTGCATGGCATGAGTTTTACCAGCTGTTTGTTCACCTTAGCCTGAGATTCATCCAGGCCTTTCTGTTTGCAAGAATAATCAGCTTGATTGCTGGGAAATGGAACTGAACACACAACACAGTGGGCATTCCCACCTCTGATCTTATGATGAAATATTCAGTGCTGTTTAGCCTACGGCCCTGAGGATTTCCTGCAGTGATGTCTAAAGATCGAGATGCTTGACCTTTAGTTGAGAGTTGAGAGTTCTCCTCTGTTGATCTGAACACTGTACAGTTAAATGCATTTAACTGTTGAGCCTAAGCCAGAAAGCCCCACCACACCCTTCTCTTCCCATTCTGCAGATTTTGTGGAAGTATAATATATTCATCTTGAGGAGAGAATTATACTCTAATGCCTCTGTGGAGTTACCTGCATTATAATTTCCCAAAAGGGTTATCATTTAACTAATACTCTTCCAATTTTGATGCTTAAATGATAAATAATTGGAGCGTTTCAATGGTCCAGTCCCCATCTTAAGATAGAGTATGATTTATGATAATGCTATTTAAATAAATATCAGAATGAATTAACATATTGTCATTGTTAATTCTAAAACATATACAGTACCTGCTGGGGTAGAGATACACTCTGTGTTAATGAGTCTCACAAGTTTACAAGGCAGACCCGGAGAGTTAATCTTGCCAGGCATTTGCATGATTGATGTGGGGGAACCAAAGATGGAGAAGCCTCTGAGTATTCTCTTTATTAACTAGGCATCAGGATGACAGAGGATGGCTTCTGCAGGATCATTAGCTTTATAATTATGTTGATGAAATTGAGGCCTTTCCATCCTTCACTTAGCATGGTTTTCCCCAATGAGGTACTTTAGTTATGTAATTTCTGAGTTGAGTTTAGTTAGTTAGTTTTTGTCACATGTACTGAGGTACAGTGAAAAGCTTTTGTTGTGTGCTAACCAGTCAGCGGAAAGACAATACATGAATACAATAGAGCCATCCAGTGTGCAGATACATGATAAAGAGAATAACGTGAATAGCTTTTAGTGCAAGATAAAGTTAGTAAAGTCCGATCAAAGATAGTCCGAGGGTCTCCAATGAAGTAGATAGTAGTTCAGGACTGCTTTCTAGTTATTGATAGGATGGTTCAGTTTCCTGATAACAGCTGGGAAGAAACTGTCCCTGAATCTGGTCTTTGCCCAGAGTGCGTCAACCGCACTTCCCAAAACTGACTCCCACCACCAAGCAGATGCATTGAACCAGAATCAACTGCAATGTTTCCTCAACATCACACGTATTCCAAAGTTTTTTGAAGTAAATCATCATCCCTTCATCACAGTTGGATCTAATTATGGAGCCACCTACTGATGGAAAAGATCGATCTCAGCCATTGCGTACATTGGCCTGTACACAAGGTAATCTCCCTGTTCCTCTTTAGTACCTTGAGCTGTCAGCAGTTGGTTGGCTTTCCGATGCCAGGGCACTACTAACACTTCCTTGAACAATTGTACAAGTGTCATAATAAGAAGCATCATTTGTGACTTCAGCACCACATCACAAATGACTACTTTGAAATTAAGAAGTGCCATTTTGCATTTAGCCTAGTACAATTCAATGAACAGAAGACATCACTCTGACTCCTGAACAACTGAATTTTCCAATCATTTGTTTTGTAGTCAATATTACAATAGTATGGAGCATAGTCATGTTCCCCGAAAACAAACAGATGAAGTATTAATTTACTAATTTGTGCATTTGTTTTTTTTTCTCTTCTGACTCTCATTGGCAATATTCAAAGTAATTGTTAAGAGCCTTAGGAAGCAGAAACAGGAAAAGCATGATTGTTTCCACCCACCCTCCCCCTTCATCCCCTTTCTGTCCTCCCCTTTCTCTCTCCCCTACCCTCATCCCCTCCTCCACTCCCACTAAATCCTTCCTCCTCTCCACCCATTCCTTGCTCCACATTCTTCTCTTCCCCCTCACCATTCCCCCCTCCCCCTCTGCCCTACCACTCGTCGGCACCTCCATTGAGCCAGCTTAACTTGTTAAATTAGTACGCGTGTCAAGGGTTATGGGGAGAAGGCAGGAGAATTTGGTTAGGAGGGAGAGATTGATCAGCCATGATTTAATGGCGGAGTAGACTGGAGGGGCGAATGGCCTAATTCTACTCCTATCACTAAAAAAAAGTGAATGCGTCAGAAAAACAACTTATATCTGTTTTAATTCAAGATGGTGTGGAGAATAACGAAGGCATTTGATAGCTTAGATACCAAGAAGCTATTTCCTTATGGTGGAGGGAATTCTGA
This sequence comes from Rhinoraja longicauda, assembly GCF_053455715.1. Taxonomy (NCBI): domain Eukaryota; kingdom Metazoa; phylum Chordata; class Chondrichthyes; order Rajiformes; family Arhynchobatidae; genus Rhinoraja; species Rhinoraja longicauda. Next base: position 14,149,000 of record NC_135960.1, read on the forward strand.
ACAACAATGGTGCCCATTTATTTATGTATCTCCTTTTAATGTAACAAAAGGGTCCTAACGCACTTTACAGAAACATTAGCAAACACAATTTTTTTTAAATCACATTGAGATTGTTCGGATAGATAGCATAAAGGAATTTCTGAGTGAGAGTGAGAGTGAAAGAGTGACAGAGTGAAAGAGAAGCAGAAGATTTATCAAAGGAATTTCAGACCTTAGGAACTTGGAGGCTGAAGGCAAAATTACCAATGGTGGAATGAGAAAATAAAAGTTATATGAGTGAGACCATTCAAAACAAAAAGTTGTAAATTAAAAATTTAATTGAGAGCCAAGCAATGTTAGCAAGGGGCATGCAGCACATGTGAATAAGTGCATGTTATAGACAAGCTAATTGACTGGTGGAAAAGACCCAAGGAACAGAATGATTGACTCTGGCTCTCATACCTACGGCAGTATGTGTAATGCCTGTGCAATTGTTATAATACTCCTGGAATAAAGCAAGATTATGTGCCTTACTTTTTCAGAATGGAGCTAAAATCATGGTTGGAAAATTGGCATAAATACTGTAGATATAGCCAAGTTATTTCCTGTGGTTTAATTTCCAATAATGTCCAATTTATATGCATATCCACTGCATATGTAACTACTTACAAGAGGTGGTGTATTAGTCCCGTATCACTGAAGCTTCCAGCATGGGCTCTTTTCTGATTACCAGATGACTTTTGAGGAAACTTGATCATCACAAAATCAAGGGCTGCCAATATTCATCAAGAAATAGGATTCCAATCATTTCTGTGCCAGCGAGAATGAAAATAAAAATCAACTGACTTTCAGGGAATGGAGCAGAACTGTTGCAGCTGGTGTGAATTCAATCATTATTACTGAAGGAAGGAAACAATCATCAACAAGAGTTGGGTTGTAGCAATTATAAAACTATTAGAGGTCTCTCATTCATTTCCCCGCACTATTTCTGGGACTGCATAAACACAGATAATGGCACTTCAATTTTTAAAGTTACTCCAAGAAGAAATTCTTGACACATTCTGGATCACAAACTAATAAACTAAGAGAGAGCATCTAAACCCGCACAGCTCTCATTTCACTTCTCTCAAGGAGTTGTTTGTTAGCAATTAACAAGTGCATAACATCTTTAGAAGCCAGGGTGATTCTCCAGGCAACTACTGTAATAAGAAATGGTGAGCACAAATCTTCAGTCTAATTCCATTTATATGCTAAGTAACACAGTATGAAAGATCTTTTGAATTGAGCAGTACATTTAAATTGCAACCAAAAAGTGTAAAACAATTTTTAAAAAACTGCTAATCCCTAATCAAATTGAATTAGCAAATGAACAGTTTAATTGCATAAAGTACTCTTTTGTACATCACATTAATGTTCACCACATTAAGGATCCTATCATGTTTAAGTCTTCAAATCAGTGATAATCTAGAACAATTACTAATACAGAATACTAACGATATTCTTCCCTTTCCTTCCTATTTTTTCTCAAGAAAATAACTCCGGCTGGGATTTGATTCCATTAGAACCTACATTCCTCTAGTGTGACAAATCTTCCCGTAGTTGAAGAACCACATTATTATATCTTTTCTACAATAAAATACAGCCTTGTCTAACACTGAAATAACATTAGAAAGGAGGAAAACATTAGAAACATGGAACTGCAGATGCTGGTGTCCTAAGGAAAGACAGAAAATACTGCAGTAACTCAGCAGGTCGGGCAGCATCCCTGCAGAACACGGATAGTCAGCATTTCGGATTGGGACTTTCATTCTCCCCACCCCTGCAAACAATTTAAAGAAAGGTCTCAACCGGAAACATCACCTAACCATGTTCTCCACGGATGCTGCCTGACACGCTGAGTTACTCCAACATTTCTGCGTCTTAGACAATAGACAATAGACAATAGACAATAGGTGCAGGAGGAGGCCATTCGGCCCTTCGAGCCAACACCGCCATTCAATGTGATCATGGCTGATCATTCTCAATCAGTACCCCGTTCCTGCCTTCTCCCCATACCCCCTGACTCCGCTATCCTTAAGAGCTCTATCTACCTCTCTCTTGAATGCATTCAGAGAATTGGCCTCCACTGCCTTCTGAGGCAGAGAATTCCACAGATTCACAACTCTCTGACTGAAAAAGGTTTTCCTCATCTCAGTTCTAAATGGCCTACCCCTTATTCTTAAACTGTGGCCCCTTGTTCTGGACTCCCCCCACATTGGGAACATGTTTCCTGCCTCTAACGTGTCCAACCCCTTAATAATCTTATACGTTTCGATAAGATCTCTTCTCATCCTTCTAAATTCCAGTCTTAAATTTAGAAAGAGTTCGGAGACTGCATTTTGAGGGAGGTCCCTTTCTTTCTCTAATGTAACCTGCCTGATGATTCCAAAGATGGTAAAGTAGATGGAAGAATTTGAGGAGAATAAGTCATCCCTTCTCTGTGGCTTTAGAGCCTCAACAGACTGCATGCGGTATGTTTAATATACATAAAAAGCTGTCACTGTGGGAGACAGCATTGTTGTTACTCATTAGTAGCTGAACCATCAAAACGGAGCTATGCTTTTTAAAATCCCATCCCAGTACCCTGTGGGGTGAAATTAACTCCTGGTTCCAAGCTGAGGCAGGTGTTATCACTAATCAACTCAATGTGCAACCCATTATGTCGTAGTGTCTTTGTTCTGATGTGTGATGGAGAATTCTGCCTCCAATGACAGTGCAGGCTGGAAATAAAAGTGATGGTTACCAATTGATTGATTTAATTCATGTAATTATGCTATTAAAGGCACTTTCCAGCTGTGAAGCCAAGCATTATGCCATCTAAGTGTTTACTTATTCCTAAAACAACTGAGCTACCACAAGTCTTCAAAGCAAAGATAATAGAGCAGAGCAAGATGGGCCACTCCGTCGAAATCACGTATACTGAAGTGTAGTATGCAACGGAGCGGACCGTCCGCCATTTTAGTCGGCAAAACCCACCATTCATTATGCCTCTCGCAGTGTAATAAGTGTTGTGGGGAACAGTATGTGTGGTGATACCATAAAAATGCAAAATATATCTCATCTATCAATTCACATTTTTTTGTTATTTTTCTTTTTAAATGTTTTCCCCCTGGTTAATTTCTCTGATTTTATTCTTTCTTACTGTTTCCCATGTATTGCTCAAACACCCACTCTGCACAAATGTAACTTATTATTTATATATATATGTGTGTGTGTGTATATATACACATACAAATTATACAGCATAAAAATTAAGGAGAGGAAGTATAACATAGCAAAGAAGAGTGGGAAGACAGAGGATTGGGACTCTTTTAAAGAGCAACAAAAGTTAACTAAAAAGGCAATACGGGGAGAAAAGATGAGGTACGAGGGTAAACTAGCCAATAATATAAAGGAGGATAGCAAAAGTTTTTTTAGGTACGTGAAGAGGAAAAAAATAGTCAAGGCAAATGTGGGTCCCTTGAAGACAGAAGCAGGGGAATTTATTATGGGGAACAAAGAAATGGCAGACGAGTTAAACCGTTACTTTGGATCTGTCTTCACTGAGGAAGATACACGCAATCTCCCAAATGTTCTAGGGGCCGGAGAACCTAGGGTGATGGAGGAACTGAAGGAAATCCACATTAGGCAGGAAATGGTTTTGGGTAGACTGATGGGACTGAAGGCTGATAAATTCCCAGGGCCTGATGGTCTGCATCCCAGAGTACTTAAGGAGGTGGCTCTAGAAATAGTGGAAGCATTGGAGATCATTTTTCAATGTTCTATAGATTCAGGATCAGTTCCTGTGGATTGGAGGATAGCAAATGTTATCCCACTTTTTAAGAAAGGAGGGAGAGAGAAAACGGGTAATTATAGACCAGTTAGTCTGACATCAGTGGTGGGGAAGATGCTGGAGTCAATTATAAAAGACAAAATTGCTGAGCATTTGGATAGCAGTAACGGGATCATTCCGAGTCAGCATGGATTTACGAAGGGGAAATCATGCTTGACAAATCTACTGGAATTTTTTGAGGATGTAACTAGGAAAATTGACAAGGGAGAGTCAGTGGATGTGGTGTACCTCGACTTTCAGAAAGCCTTCGACAAGGTCCCACATAGGAGATTAGTGGGCAAAATTAGGGCACATGGTATTGGGGGTAGGGTACTGACATGGATAGAAAATTGGTTGACAGACAGAAAGCAAAGAGTGGGGATAAATGGGTCCCTTTCGGAATGGCAGGCAGTGACCAGTGGGGTACCGCAAGGTTCGGTGCTGTGACCCCAGCTATTTACGATATACATTAATGACTTAGACGAAGGGATTAAAAGTACCATTAGCAAATTTGCAGATGATACTAAGTTGGGGGGTAGTGTGAATTGTGAGGAAGATGCAATAAGGCTGCAGGGTGACTTGGACAGGTTGTGTGAGTGGGCGGATACATGGCAGATGCAGTTTAATGTAGATAAGTGTGAGGTTATTCACTTTGGAAGTAAGAATAGAAAGGCAGATTATTATCTGAATGGTGTCAAGTTAGGAGGAGGGGGAGTTCAACGAGATCTGGGTGTCCTAGTGCATCAGTCAATGAAGGGAAGCATGCAGGTACAGCAGGCAGTGAAGAAAGCCAATGGAATGTTGGCCTTCGTAACAAGAGGAGTTGAGTATAGGAGCAAAGAGGTCCTTCTACAGTTGTACCGGGCCCTGGTGAGACCGCACCTGGAGTACTGTGTGCAGTTTTGGTCTCCAAATTTGAGGAAGGATATTCTTGCTATGGAGGGCGTGCAGCGTAGGTTCACTAGGTTAATTCCCGGAATGGCGGGACTGTCGTATGTTGAAAGGCTGGAGCGATTGGGCTTGTATACACTGGAATTTAGAAGGATGAGGGGGGATCTTATTGAAACATATAAGATAATTAGGGGATTGGACACATTAGAGGCAGATAACATGTTCCCAATGTTGGGGGAGTCCAGAACAAGGGGCCACAGTTTGAGAATAAGGGGTAGGCCATTTAGAACGGAGATGAGGAAGAACTTTTTCAGTCAGAGGGTGGTGAAGGTGTGGAATTCTCTGCCTCAGAAGGCAGTGGAGGCCAGTTCGTTGGATGCTTTCAAGAGAGAGCTGGATAGAGCTCTTAAGGATAGTGGAGTGAGGGGGTATGGGGAGAAGGCAGGAACGGGGTACTGATTGAGAGTGATCAGCCATGATCGCATTGAATGGCGGTGCTGGCTCGAAGGGCTGAATGGCCTACTCCTGCACCTATTGTCTATTGTCTATTGTCTATTGTATATATGTATGTATGTCATGCACACACTTCTCAGCACATAGTTCTCCCCATCTTGATCACTGTTCTCTTACATACATTTTATTCGGGCCTACCCATACACATTCGCAATCAGTGACATAGTGGCGGCTCCCAAGGATCGGGCCATACCACTAACAAACCCCTCGGCACGGGAATGGACTAGTCCGGGGGCGGGCGGCCCTTAGCTACAGGAATAAAGGGCAGGGGTTTAGGCGCGATCGCTCTCTTGCAGAGCCGACTGGACAAGAGAACAACAGCTAATAAAATTCCTCCCGAAATACCTGGCTCCTCGCCTTCATTTCGGGCTTATCGACGCGCCACAACATCAAGCTTATTTCCAGAAATCCTAATATTGTGAATAAAATAACTATGAACACATGTCAAGATATTTTTTCATTCTATATTAGTGTAATTAAATGTAAGGCATACATATCTACACTGATACCGAAGTGCTAGCTTTAGACATGAATAATGTACATTGCTACCATAGTTTAGTTTTGAATTTAACATATAATTGCGGGGGTCAGTGCAATATAGTGCTAACCCTCACGTTTGTGAAAAATCAGTTATCACGATCCTTACCCACTACCCTACAACCTGTAAAAATTTAATGTTTAAATTCAACCGATAAGTTGGTCAAATCACATAGGCACCTTCTTGTTTTTTTTTGTGATTTATGGATTTTTCAAATGTGAATATCTCATCACGACACATTTGTGGGTTAGCAGTATATTGCACCAACCCCCTCAATTTTAAATCATTCAAAAATGAACTTCATAAACAAGGATAACACTTTTTATTTCTGTCATTCATGGTAAGATTTACATCATTTTTTGTGCGAGATATACAGGGTTGCACTGTTTCGCATATCATCTAACCAATGAAAAGATCAGGTCCTGATTTATACCAGCTCTTCACCTTCCCCCCCTTGTCTGAAGAAGGGTCCCAACCTGAAACTTCACCCATTCTTTTACTCCAGAGATGCTGCCTGATCCATTGATTTAATCCACCACTGTGTCTATTTGAATTGGATTCATGCTTCTGTACCACATCAGGCAGCATTGGTCATTTTAGTGGCTGTCAAGTGTTTTTAACTAATCAATTCACCAATTCAAATTTTCTTGGCTCCAAGTATAAAGTTAAATGTCTTTTCAATTATATTGTGGACACAGTAAAGTTCTATTGTTTGCAAATGTCTAATCTCTGCTTCCATGACTTTTTAAAATGTAATACAAACAAAAAGAGATACAGCTCATGGAGAAGAAATTAAAATTAACAGAGAGAGCAAAGAAGAACAGTTCATTAAATATGATCAATTGGCCTGATACAGACAGAGTGAATCTCTAGTGCAAATATTCAATCAGTAACATCCAAAGTTTAAAGATCACGAAGCAGCAACTCTTCAAGAAATAGTTATAAATGTCAACTGTTAACTTATCCAAGAAGTTGAACAAAAATAATTGTTTGCAAACATTTTATATACGAAGAAATCACAGAGAATTGTGAACACTGCCCAGTCTAGCACACAGAATTTGCTTACTAAAATGGCGCTGAAATTTACCCATGACCTACTACAGTTTTTAGGGTCGAGTGGTCTATCTTGCTCCTCTATTATCTCTGCTTCGAAGAGAGCTCCAAAGAATATTCAAAATAACTTATTGCACTCAAAGAGCTACGAGAGCAAGTTAAGAAATGTTCTACTGTATAATCTGATCTTCTCATAATTCGAACAAATTTACTATTTCAGAATGAACTTCTTTTATTGTTTTATATTCATAACCCAATTACACCTCATATTTCGCTTGGGCATCTTATAACCCAATAGTATGAACATTGATTTATATAACTTCAAGTAACCCTTGTTGTCCCTCTCTCTCCATCCCATCCCTATCCTAGTTCTCTGACTAGTTTCATTGTCCTCCTGATTAAATATTACTGATGTATGCCTCATCGTCACCTTCCCCTCAGCTAACAATGTATGATTCTACATTTCCTTGATCATCATCCCCTTTGATCTGTATTTTCACACCGGACTCTTCCATATCTCTGTCTCCCTTTCCTCTAATTGTCAGTCTGAAGAAGGGTCTCGACCCAAAACGTCACCCATTCCTTCTCTTCAGAGATGCTGCTGTCCCGCTGATTCAGTCCAGCATTTTGTGTCTGTCTTCGGTGTAAACCAGCATCTGCAGCTAATTCCTACACCATGTAATTTCATTGTTCTCTCAAAGTCAATCGAATCTTCTTAAGCAGGTCCATAAGGCCAAGGATGACGATTTCACTCCTGTTCAGCTTGTCTGGAGTCCTTTGCTGGATCTCGAGATTCAGTGCTTGGCAAGTCAGGTGGATTGCTTCTTTGGGATGTTGTTGTCAGAGTAGAAACAATGAAGGCCGACATTTTTTTTGTCCTATCAATTCAGTTCTATTTCATTTGTTCTATCAATCAGCTCTATTTTAGGGCGGAACGGTGGCATAGCGGTAGAGCTACTGCCTTACAGCGCCAGAGACCCTGGTTTGATCCTGACTGCGGGTGCTTGTCTGTACGGAGTTTGTATGTTCTCCCGTGACCTTAGTGGGTTTTCTCCGAGAGAGAGTTAGATATAGCTCTTAGGGATAATGGAATCAAGGGCTATGGGGAGAAGGCAGGAACAGGGTACTGATTCTGGATGATCAGCCATGATCATATTGAATGGCGGTGCTGGCTCGAAGGGCTGAAAGGCCCACTCCTGCACCTATTTTCTATGTTTCTATCTTTGGTTTCCTCCCACACTCCAAAGACGTACAGGTTTGTAGGTTAATTGGCTCGGTATGAATGTAAATTGTCCCTTGTGTGTGTGGGATGGTGTTCGTGTGCGGGGAACGCTGGTCGGTGCGGACTGGGTGGGCCGAAGAGCCTGTTTCCGAGCTGTATCTCTAAACTAAACTAAACTTTAGCAAGGATGGATCTGTGGTGGAGGCACTGGTTAAAATCACATAGTGCATGTCATCAGAAATATAATGGTGAGGAATTTCTGTGAATAATTGATTTTAAATAGGATTCTCCACAGCTGAAACAGTCAGAAGCTGTGATCTGAGACAATGGTTTTTCATTACTCACTACATTGCTTTAGATTTGCTGTACATTGAAGATCATATCCATGGTCCCTGTCAGATCTGCTGTAAATTTCCAGCATCCTCTGTTTATATTTCAGCTTTCCAGTATCTGCAGTATTATGGTATTTGGTCCACCTTGTTGGATGGAATCCATACTGGGCCTGTAAAAGGAGGTCTCGGCCACTTGCTGCATACAAAGAAGATAAGAAATTTGCAGTAATTACAAAGGAGCTTCCCTTTGTTGACATTTCTTGTGCTAGGAAGCTCCTTTCTAATTACTGCAAATAACATATCGTCATTATTGAAGATGGTCACAATCACGAGACCATAAAACCATAAGACATAGGAGCAGAATTAGGCCATTCGGCCCATCGAGTCTACTTCGCCATTCGATCATCGCTGATCTATTTTTCTTTATGTATTCATTTATGGAATGAGAATATTGCTGGAAATTCTAGCATTTATCATTTATATGTCATCACTTTACATCGCTGAAGATGGAAACGTTTAAGACACAAGGTGCTGGAATAACTCAGCAGGTCATGCAGTATCTCTTGAGAAAATGGAGAGGTGATGTTTCAGGTCAAGACCCTTCTTCAAACTGGTTGTAGGGTGGGGAAGAAAGCTGGAAAAGGGCCTTCTTTTCAGTTGTAGAAGTCTGAAGAAGTGTCTTGACCCGAAACGCCACCTATCCACGTTCTCCAGAGATGCTGCCTGACCTGCTGAGTTATTCCAGCGCTATGTGTCCTAAAGATCCAGGATCTTTAACCTGTCGTTATCTCTGGCTACGGTCCCCAAGTGCCTGAAGCCGGTGCCAAAAAAAGCAAAAATCACCAACCTGAACGACTACCGTCCAAGTGCTTTGAAAGGCTGGTCCTCTCACACATCAAATCCAGCATCCCTGCCTCACTGGACTCACATCAATTTGCATACAGGGCAAACAGATCCTCAGAGGACGCCATCTCTGTGGCTCTTCACACTGTCCTGACTCACCTAGAGAGACAGGGCACGTACGTGAGGATGCTATTCATAGACTATAGCTCTGCCTTCAACATGGTCATCCCCACCAAGCTCATCACCAAACTCCACCAGCTAGGCCTCAGCTCGTCGTTATGCGACTGGATCCTGTACTTCCTGCTGGAGCGCCTGCAGGCAGTGAGAATGGGCCCACACCTGTCCTCCACTATCACCCTGAGTACCGGCACACCACAGGGCTGTGTTCTGAGCCCCATGCTCTACTCCCTATTCACACACGACTGTGTTCCTGCATTCGACACCAACGCCATTGTCAAGTTTGCAGACGACACAACGGTGATCGGGCTGATCACCAACGATGATGAAACAAACTACAGAGCGGAGGTGCAGAACCTGGTGGACTGGTGCTCGGATAACAACCTGTCCCTAAACACCTCCAAGACCAAGGAGCTGATCATCAACTTCCATAGGTCACACGACGGGGAATACGCTCAGATCTTTATCAACGGGGACAGTGTGGAGAAAGTGTCCAGCTTCAGGTTTCTGGGCACCCACATTTCGGAGGACCTAACATGGTCCACTAACACCGCTGCGCTGGAGAAGAAGGTGCAGCAACGACTGTTCTACCTGAGAACATTGAAAAAGTCTGGTCTGCCCCAACAGCTGCTGACGACCTTCTATCGCTGCACCATAGAGAGCATCCTAACGCATGGCATCCCTGTGTGGTATCCCAGCTGCACGGAGGCAGAGAGGAGAGCTCTTCAGCGGGTAATCTATAGAGCTCAGAAGACTATCGGAACACAGCTACCAGCCTTGGAGGGCATCTACATCACACGATGCCTCAGAAAAGCCACCAGCATTCACAAAGACTCCTCACACCCCTGCAATAGTCTGTTCGAACTTCTACCATCTGGCAGACGCTACAAGGCCTTCTACTTCCGCACCTCCAGACTCAGGAACAGCTTCATCCCCAGGGCCATAGCTGCTCTGAACCGGTCCTGCTGAGTCGGATGGTCACATCGCACAGCGAACCAGCACAGACCTACTTGCACTTTATTCTGTTTTAAAACTGTTTCTAATTTTGTTTCATTGGGTTGTCTAAATTTATACTGATTAGTTAATTAATTTATTGCATTGTATGGAAGTCGCGTTCCCAATCTCGTTGTACCCCTGTACAATGACAATAAAGATATATTGTATTGTATTGTGTCCTTTTGTGTATTAACCTTAGGGTGGCCAACTTTCTCACTCCCAAATAAGGGACAAAAGGTGATGTCACCACCCCGCGCCCCCAGCCAGCCAGCGGCCACGTGCTCCCGCTCCACCAATGGCAGCCGCACGGGCCGGGAAGTGGGTTGCTACGCAACCTCCATTAGGCGGTGCCCAAGATTCCTGGCCTACACTGTCCGGGCCTATAGTGGCCTCCGGGCCTACAGTGTCCAGGCCTACACTGTCCGGGCCTACAGCGCCCCCCGGGCCTAATACAGGACAAGGGCGGTCCCATATGGACCAAACCAATTTTGCCCAATATATGGGATGTCCCAGCTTATACGGGACAGTTGGCAACTCTAATTAACCAGCATCTGCTGTTCTTTGTTTCTATACTAAGGGTTAAAGGCTTTGGACAGTCTGGAATCACACAGGGGCCAGACTGGGTAAGGCTGACAGGTTTCCCTCCCTGAAGGATTTCAGTGAACTAAATTGTGTCTGCAACAGTGCAGATGTTCCATGCTTACAGTTACTGGATTAGATTTAATAATTAGCAGGATGTTTGTCTGTGATGGACTCCTCCCACATTCACTCAATATCAACATCTGCAGATTGTCTAGGGGTGATCTCTAATGAGCAAGGTGGGGCACGAGGTACTGCGTACTTATTCCTTCCTCACAAAGAGGCTGATGGTTCTACCATAATTATTGCCCTTTTCAAGAACAGTTCAGTCTGGGTAGATGCCAATTGAACCTCACTAGCTCTATGGTTCTCGACTACCTGGAAAATATTATTGATTACACATTCATCAAAGTATATTTCTGAGATAGTTTCATATCTAGAAGCACTTAAGTGCTTAGTATCCAAACTATTGTTCTAGAGTCAATTCCAGGTGAACATTTAATTTCATGGAGTTAAATAAATTGTTCGTAACAAAACTTATATTTGTGCAACTTTGTCACACTTTGAAGATACCTGACAATTTTTTGAATGTAATTGAACTTGTTTTTAAAACGCAGTTACTTTTGTAATGTGGGAAGTGCAGCAAATAATGTGCTGACAGCAATTTCCACGAACAGCAAAGTGAAAATTACCAGATGATTGGTATTTTTCAGTAATATTGATTGAGTAGAAACCTAGTCTCTGCCATCTTTGCTTTTTGTTGAATTACTTCATGTGATCTTTAATATGAAGAATGATTCTGACCAGAAACTTCACCCATCCTTTTTCTCCAGATGCCTGACTCACTGAGTTACTCCAGCACTTTGTGTCTATCTTCATTATAAACCAGCATCTGCAGTTCCTTCCTTCACATGTGATCTTCAGTGTCCATTTGGAAAAGCATCTGTCTCACTTGAAGAAAACACACCCTCATGAAAGCGCGACTCCCTCAACAATATGAGCAGGGAGGAACAGCAGATGTTGGCTTAAACCGAAGACAGACACAAAATGCTGAAGAAGTCTGAAGAAGGGTCTCAACCCCAAATGTCACCTATTCCTTTTCTCCAGAGATGCTGCCTGACCTGCTGAGGTACTCCAGCCATTTGCATCTGTCTTCCCTCAACAATGTGCCAAGCCTGAACCCACCGACACAACCCCACAGCACAAGGTGACCACGATCAGCCAGCAGCAGGTTGACGAGAAATTCACAACGGTTTTCCCAGGGCTTTGGGCTAAGCCACGAGCCTTCAAATGCACAATTGGTGGGATTGAGGATGTGGACCATCTGTGATTGGGAGACAGCCCTGGAGAAGGTGAACCGTTGTGGTCAGGAGAGGCAATGGAGGGGTGAAACTAAGGGGGTGGGGTTTTGGGAAAACAGGGATTAGTGAGGGAGAGGGAGTTTGTAGGAGAAAAGGAGTTGGAAGCAAGAGGATGAGTGATTGGAGCCTTGTGGGGAGATGGGCAATTGAGAGAGAGTATTGGGGAGGCATGACTGAGGATGAGCAAATACGAATTTTAAAAGACGTTTGGACGGATATATGGATAGAAAGGGTTTATAGGGCTATGGGCCTATTGCAGGCAAATGGGACTAGCCCAGTATTTTGACTTGCTCAGCATGGACAAGGTGGTTTGCAGAGACTGTTTCTGTGGTGTATAACTCTGATTTCATAACTTTAAGAGAGGGTTTAGGGTCTGAGATTGAATGAGGTGAGGGTTGGGTGGATTCAGGATGAGGTAACAAGGAAGAAAGGTGAGGGAACCAAGAGCACATGTGTTTGTATATGTGTGGTCAGTGTGTGTCTGTTTGTGGTTTGATGTCTGTCTGTATGGCAGCATACAACATACACCCATGTACCAATTCTGTGCAGCCGGGCTCCAATCACCTTGTATCTTCTTGCCATGAGATCCAGACAACATGTTACCTGATGTGCTACAGGTACCATCTCCTCCACTCCCCATCAAAAACAGTTATATTCAAGCATACCCCACTTAAGGGTGGCACAGTGGCATAGCTGGTAGAGTTGCTGTCTTACAGTGCCGAAGACCTGTGTTTAATCCTGAGATCGGGTGCTGTCTATGTGGTGTTTGAACATTCTATCTGTGACCCCCGTGGGCTTCTTCCGGGTGCTGCGGTTTCCTCTCACACACCATCGGCATGTGGGTTTGTGGGTTAATTGGCCCTCTGCAAATTGCCCCGAGTGTATCGCGGATGGATGGGAGGGTGCGATGTAGACAACTAGTGTGAATGGGTGATCGATGGTCGGCGTGGATTCAGCGGACCAAAGGGCTTGTTTCCATGCTGCATCTGTAAACTAAACTAAACTAAACATCTTCTATTCCTCTGAACTGGGAGGGAAGGAATTCACTTTCATCGCCGATAGGGTGGCACCGTGGCGCAGATTTGCTGCCTTACAGTGCCAAAGACCCGGGTTCGATCCTGACCACGGGTGCTGTCTGTACAGACCTTGTACGTTCTCCACGTGACCGTGTGGGTTTTCTCCGAGTGCTCTAGTTTCCTCCAACATTCCAAAGATGTGCAGATTATTTGGCTGTGGTAAACTTGTAAATTGTCCCTGGTGTGTAGGATAGTGCTAGTGTATGGGGTGATCGCTGGTCGGCACGGACTCAGTGGGCCGAAGGGCCTGTTTCCGCGCTGCATCTCAAGATTCTAAAGCCTAAAGTCTGAGGAAAGCTGGCAAAAATGGGGATTGGAGTACCAACCTTGGTATATGTGCTTAGGTTTGTGGAGAGGGTCACTGTCTCCAGGCTTGAGAAGTGAGAGCACTACCAGTGCTAGCCGAGTCACAGCTGGTATTGTTAAGACCCAACTTATGTTTGCTGGCACTGTTTTGAACCAAAGGGGCTTATCTAATTGGACATCGAATCAAATAATATACTTTTGGCAGTTAATGGCTTTGAGTTATTAAACCCTGCTGTTTGAAGCACATGCATAAACAACAGAGAGGAGAGCCAAACCCACAGTTTGAAGGTTGGTTGGAATGGATTGATGGAGCCATTGCAACATAAAGAAAGCCCTCTTTATTGGGATCCAGCTAGTCAGAGTTAGCAACACTCACTGCATTTCTATTAATGTGGTAAAATGTACAGCATTATTGGTTAAAGCAATGTGGACAGAGGCAGCGTGGGAGGCAGAGGCAGAGACAGTGTGGGTTTAAAGACAGTGGAGGTTTGGGATCATTGTACATGTTGAGTGATTATGGCATCTGAGTGAAACGCTTCCACCCCCACAGGAGCATTCCACGTCCGTCTGCTGGTAAACCATATACTGGGACTCATCTTCAAGGAATGTAGGGAGAGTAGAGCGCAGGGAAAATTGGGATGGGAAGTGAAGAAAGCCAATGGAATGTTGGCCTTCGTAACAAGAGGAGTTGAGTATAGGAGCAAAGAGGTCCTTCTACAGTTGTACCGGGCCCTGGTGAGACCGCACCTGGAGTACTGTGTGCAGTTTTGGTCTCCAAATTTGAGGAAGGATATTCTTGCTATGGAGGGCGTGCAGCGTAGGTTCACTAGGTTAATTCCCGGAATGGCGGGACTGTCGTATGTTGAAAGGCTGGAGCGATTGGGCTTGTATACACTGGAATTTAGAAGGATGAGGGGGGATCTTATTGAAACGTATAAGATAATTAGGGGATTGGACACATTGGAGGCAGGAAACATGTTCCAAATGTTGGGGGAGTCCAGAACAAGGGGCCACAGTTTAAGAATAAGGGGTAGGCCATTTAGAACGGAGATGAGGAAGAACTTTTTCAGTCAGAGAGTGGTGAAGGTGTGGAATTCTCTGCCTCAGAAGGCAGTGGAGGCCAGTTCGTTGGATGCTTTCAAGAGAGAGCTGGATAGAGCTCTTAAGGATAGCGGAGTGAGGGGGTATGGGGAGAAGGCAGGAACGGGGTACTGATTGAGAGTGATCAGCCATGATCGCATTGAATGGCGGTGCTGGCTCGAAGGGCTGAATGGCCTACTCCTGCACCTATTGTCTAAGATTGCTTTGTGCGCCAGCATAGCTTTGATGGCTTCCTTCTAGTTTAATTCAGTTTAGAGATACAGCGAGTAAACAGGCCCTTCAGCCCACCGAGTCCGCGCTGACCTGCAATCCCGGCGAACTACTACTATCTACCTCTTTGGGGACCCTCGGACTACCCTTGATCGGACTTTTCTGACTTTGCCTTGCACTAAACGTTATTCCCTTATCATGTATCTATGCACTGTAAATGGCTCAATTGTAATCATGTATTGTCTTTCTGCTGACTGGATAGCACGCCACAAAATAACTGATAACTAACACTATCCTACACACACTAGTGACAATTTACAGATATAACAAGCCAATTAACTTATAATCCTGTACGTCTTTGGAGTGTGGGAGGAAACTGGAGATCCTGGAGAAAACCCACGCAGGTCATGGGGAGAATGTCCAAACTGCTTACAGACAAGCACCCACAATCCGGATTGAAACTGAGTCTCTGGTGCTGTAAGGTGCGCGAGGATCACAGGTCAGCACGGACTCATTGGGGTGAAGGGCCTGTTTACTCGCTGTATCTCTAAATGGAACTTCTGTATCTGTAAACTGAACCGCACTGGGTGGTAAAACTAAATGAACTATGAAACCCAGCTGTAGAGCACCAGGAGACCATGTTCAGCCCCTATCAGGCAACGAGAGGTAGGTGGTTAATGATTCCCCTAAAGTGGAGAGGTCGAGAGTGGGGTGTCAGGGACAGATCACCAGCTTTATTTAGTGTTGCTAATGGGGCTGGAGGGGTAGGTAGGGGGATCGCCAGCAGGGAAGCTGGCCTGAACTCTGAACGGGGTGAATGGTGACATGGTGAGTATCATCCTGATCTCCCAACCTACCTCATTGCACCTTTGTGCTTTTTCTTTTTTTAATCTTCACTTCTCTTCAGCTGTAATACAGTAAAGGCTGCAGCAATATATTCTGCCCCCTGGTTATTTGTCAATTTCCACTACCCATTGTACTTGTGTATGGTTTGATTGTACTTATGCATGGTATGATTTAACTGAAAACCATGCAAACTAAAGGTTTTTACTGTATCCCGGTACATAAAACAATAATAAATCAATACCAAGACCAAAACATTCAGTAGGCTGTCTCAAATTCTGGAAGGGAACTAAGAGCTGGTGGCTGGAGTGCGGATGGAAGCCAATTTGGTGGGGAGAGAGTAGTGGAATCAAGGTAAAAAGGGACATGAGATCGATGGAGGCAGATTGTGGAATTGTAAATGAGGAGACTGACAACGGTCATAAGTTCTAGGTCCAGAATTAGGCCATTTGGCCCATCAAGTTTTACTCCACCATTCAATCATGGCTGATCTATCTTTCCCTCTCAACCCCATTCTCCTGCCTTCTCCCCATAACCTTCGACACCTTTACTAATCCAGAATCCGTCAATCTCCACCTTAAAAATATCCATTGATTTGGCCTCCACATCCTTTGGTGGCAATAAATTCCAGAGATTCACCCACCCTCTGATTTAAAAAAAATTAAAGGCATGTAAAGAAGGGTGGAATAATGGGGTGGGGGGTATGGAGTGGACCAAGGGTGGGGGTTGAGTAAAAAGATCTGTTGTGATTGTGTGCGTGTCCTCAGAACTGGAGTTAAAGCAGGTTACCCTCGATCCTCAGGGACTACATACAAAGTGTGGTGTCAAGTGCTCCTTATTGAAACAAAGCATCGGTTCGCCAGGCCGCCGCTCATGGCCTCGTGCTTGAACAATCTCCGGGAATGTAAAATAAAAGATATCATCAAATTCCAATTGAAGAAAAAAGACAGCATTTATAAAAAGGAACAACATAAGGCCAGAGCAGAAACGGATGTCCTTCCTGCTATAACTCTATCCAACACTGACAGGCTCTCTGAAGAGGAAATCCTCATGGTTGCAGAAGTCAAGGGAGAGTTCACTCTCTCCGTTGAAGTCGGAGAAATCGGGGAAACATTTAGAGCCCAGATGTCAGCCAGTTCCATCCTGATGTCAAATTAACATCTCTTCCTCAGTGGAGGCAATAAGATTTCACTGCTATGGAATTTGAAAATATTTTTTTAAATCCTGCATGTGACTCAACAAGTTACAAATGCCATCAATTGGAAAGTTCATCTAAATAAGATTCACCTGACATTTTGCTATGCCACTAACCCCCAAAAATTGCATCTTGTGTGCATTGAAGTATTGCATGCAGTTCCAATTGCTCATTACAGGAAGGATATGGGGGCTTTGGAGAGGGCACAGAAATGGTTTATCAGAACTCTGTCTGGATTAGACAGTATTAGCTTTAAGGAGAGGTTGGACTAATTTGGAATGTTTTCTCTGGGACATCAGAGGTTGAGAGGAGACATAATAGAAGTATGTAACATAATAGAAGTATCTAATCTGTAGCATAGATAGGGTAGACAGTCAGTGTGGAAATGTCAACGTCTGGAGGGCATAGCTTTGAGGTGAGGGGAGTAAAACTTAAAGGAGAGGTGCAGGACAAGTATTTTTTACAGAGTCAGAGAGTCATAGAGTCTTACAGTATGGAAACAGGTCTTTTGGCACAACCTGCCCACACCGGCCACCATGTCCCATCTACACTAGTCTCACCTGCCTCCATTTGGCCCATATATTAGTGCCATCAGACAGGAAATGCTGGCCAGGTGAAAGTAAAATAAAATAGCTTTCACTATTGAACCTGTGTTGCTTTTCAGAATGCTTGTGGAGTGAATGTTTCTAACTGTCTGTATTACACATTTTGAACAGTTGCAATTTTTCCTGTCACTGCTTTGATATGTTTCTGCCATCAGAAATCTACAACAATAATGTAAAACTATCTTCGCACTCCTCATTATGGTGTAAGCTATGAACTGTATCAAAACAGCACCAAGTTCTTTATCCATAATGTAACTGGAGATTTTTGCATGAGTCAAGCCTGCTCATGCAAACCCAATGAGATGACTTTGGTATGAAGTACATCTGCAACACTTGTGCTATCAACCAGGATTGTTAAACTGCAAAAGATCACTTTGAATTTTATGTGAACTGTCTGTTGTCTCTGAGAATTTCTCTTTCGCTGTAGCAATGATTGAGATCAATTGGTACAATGTCTTACAGACAAGGAAAGGCTTGATTTTACACAACAACCAATTTGTCCGCTGAGAATTCCACCAGACAGCTAAATGATAACAACCAGAAAAATTTGTCACAGATATTGGGTAAGAGATAAAAGTTAGTCAGGCTCTGAGGTAAACTCTTCACTTCATCCTTGATCTTTTGCATCTACTTGTGAGGAAAGACAATTGCATGCCTCATCTATAAGAGGTAATATGGCAGTGTGGTATTTTTTCAATAGTTCACTGTAGAATCAGTCTAGACTGAGCTTTTAAATAACCTTTTGTGAAAAGGCTGTAGTTTAAAACTAGAAATTTAATTATCTGCTGTTCTCAAAACTCTAAATTAGTATGATCAGTAATGAGTTTCTAATTATTATCTTTGGCAATGAGCAAGTATTTTAACATGCAGCCACGGTTGGATCCAGTGTTATTATCTCCACTATTCTTTATGTGCCATGTCCCAGATGTTTAATTTTTTTCAATAGTGCCAAGAATTTACATTTTCTGGCCAGCATGCAGAGTACTAGCAATGTGAAAACACTGTTTATTTAGAAACTGCTATTGCCTATTACTGTATTACTAGATATTTTGACTGTTCATCCACAATGTGTGAGTGATTTTAAAAAGTGTTCTTTTTAAATGCACCTCCTGTCGATGGCCATATAGGTGCTGGAGATCATGGGTTTGAGAGGTACTGCAAATGAAGCATTGGCAAGCTGTGGTCTTTCATCAGTAAATCGCGCACATTTTTGCCGCATCACACTAGAGGACGAAGTGTTCCCTGACTGAAATGCTTCATATTATTTTAGTTTATTATTCCACCGTGCATAATTTTTGTAGCTAGATAAATAAGGTCTAAACACTGTATAAAATCTAGATTATTCATAATTTCATATTACTCTGCTTATAGTTAGACTTTGGAGATTCCACGTAGAATCCAGACGTTCGGTCCAACGAATCCATGGCGACCAGCGATTGCTAGCACTATCCTGCACACTAGGGAAAATTTACAAGTTTGTAGGTTGATTGGCTTCGAAAAAAATTGTAAGTCTTTGGAGTGTAGGAGGAAACTGGAGCACCCGGAGAAACCCATGCGGTCACTGGGAGAACATTCAAACAGTACAGGCAGCATCAGAGGACAGGTTCGAATCCAGATATAGAGTCATAGAGTGATACAATGTGGAAACAGGCCCTTCGGCCCAACTAGCCCACGCTGGCCAACATGGATCAGCTACACTAGTCCCACCTGCCCGCACTTGGCCCATATCCCTCCAAACCTGTCCTATCCATGTATCTGGCTAGCTGTTTCTTAAATGTTGGCATAGTCCCAACCTCAACTACTTCATCTGGCAGCTTGTTCCATACAAAAGTTACCCCTCAGATTCCTATTAAATCTTTTCCCCATCACCTTGAACCGATGTCCTCTAATCCTCGATTCCCCTACTCTGGGCAAGAGACTTTGTGCATCTACCCACTCTATTCCTCTCATGATTTTATACACCTCTGAGATCACCCCTCACCCTCCTGCGCTCCAAGAAATAGAGACCCAGCCTACTTAACCTCTCCCTATAGCTCACACCCTCTAGTCCTGGCAACATCCTCGTAAATCTTCTCTGAACCCTTTCAAGCTTGACAATATCTTTCCTATAACATGGTGCCCAGAACTGAACACTATATTCTAAATGCTTTCCCACCAATGTCTTATACAACTGCAACATGACCTCCCAACCTCTATACTTAATACTCTGACTGATGATGGTCAATGTGCCAAAAGCCTTTTTGACCACCTTATCTACCTGTGACTTGACCTTCAAGGAACCATCCATCTGCACTCCTTGAACACTGCTCAACAACACTCTCCAAAAGCCTACCATTCACTGTGTAGGTCCTGCCCTTGTTAGACGTCCCAAAATGCAACACCTCACACTTCTCTGTATTAAATTCCATCAACCATTCCTCAGCCCACCTGGCCAATCGATCAAGATCCTACTGTATCTGACGCTGTAAGGCAACAACTTTACCGCTGTGCCCAATTAATTTGATTAGTTTAAAATGATAAAACTATTAATAGTTAACTAAATAGTTTTGAGCACATTTTATATCTCTTGAAGCCGTAACGCATTTGTGGAAAGAGAAGATTACTGTGTAAATAGTTTGTTGTTATCCTTGAGTTAGTGTATACTGAGATCCTTCACTATATGAAATAATAATTTAATAAGCCCACTATTTTATTTCCGGAATTTAACAATTAAATTACTGTTTTTAGGTGTTTTTTAAGGTACCTGTCAGAGCAGGTAGATTATGGAGTTCTGTGGGCTGAAATTATTAAACGTAGCAGCTATGATTTATTCTTTGCTTCTAAAATTTCAGAAACTCGAGCTGCCACATATGAACTTCTACCGTCCATAACTGGGGATGAATTTCTATCAGCTACAGCCTTCTGGTTTTTTTTGTGTATTCTTTACTGGAACAATAATTCTGAAAAATAAATCAGTAAGCATTTTTTACCTACAAAGGATGGAAAAAATATGAAGCAGAAGTGAGAAGAAGAGGCGGAGACCAGACCTGCTCTGCTTAGGTGACCCTGAGGAGCTGAATGATTGTTCTCTTCTAAATGCTATTATTAAATGCAATAGCTGCTTCGCCAAAAGTCTGTCTGTCCTTGTGTCGGTTTTGTATGTGTTAAATGTTTGTTTTTTAGTGTTCTTCAGCTTGTTTTATGTGGGGAGTGGTGGTTGGGGGGGGGGGGGGGGAGTTGGGGGAAACATTTTCTAATCTCTTACCTCGACGGAGATGTGATTTTTTTCTGTATCGTATCTCCATCCGCTCTGCGGCCTAACATCAAGGAGTTGGTGGCCTTTGCAGGAGGTCGACCGAGATCTCCATCGTGGGAGCCTGCAGGACTCTAACATCGCAGAGCCCACGGTCTCTGGTTAAAGACCGACATCGGGGACTCCAAGCCGCAGGAGTTTCGACCGCCCTGACATGGGAGTCAAGTCAAGTCAAGTCAAGTCAAGTTTATTTGTCACATACACATACACGATGTTCAGTGAAATGAAAGTGGCAATGCCTGCGGATTGTGCACAAAAAAGAATTACAGTTACAGCATATAAATAAAGTTAATAAGTTACTATAATGTAGACAAAAATTTAGTCTCTGGAGTTATAAAAGTTGACAGTCCTGATGACCTGTGGGAAGAAACTCCGTCTCATCCTCTCCGTTTTCACAGCGTGACAGCGGAGGCGTTTGCCTGACCGTAGCATCTGGAACAGTCCGTTGCTGGGGTGGCAGGGGTCCCTCATAATCTTGCTTGCTCTGGATCTGCACCTCCTGATGTATAGGTCCTGCAGGGGGACGAGTGTAGTTCCCATGGTGATTGCTCCGACGTGGAAGTTTCGATCGCCCCGACGCGGGGGCTTCGACAGCTGGCTGTGGGGGCTTCGATCGCTCCGACTGCAGATGGTTAGACTGCCCGACCGCGGGAGAATAAAGAGGGAGAAAATTGGACTTTATTGCCTTCCAACACAGTGAGGAACGTGGGGAATCCGCTGTGGTGGATGTTTATGTTGATTTTTATGTAGTTGTGTGTCTTGTTGCGTTGTTTAAAAAATATATATATATTTTATTTTAATTTATTTTTGTAGTATGGCTGAAGGGATTTCGAATTTCACTGTACCTTAATTGGTACATGTGACAATAAGCTGACCGTGAAACCTTGAAACCTTGAAAATCAGAATTCACATGGTAACTAACTGGTTTGCTGAATATCTCAACATTAAAAATAAGTTTGGAGCAGAACGCATGTTCCTTTGTATCGTCTCATTTCTCTACTTAGTTTAGTTTAGAGATATATGGAAACAGGCCCTTCAGCCTATCGAGTCCATGGCGACCAACGATCATCTGTACACTAGTTCTATCCTGCACACTCAGGCCAATTAACAGAAGCCAATTAACTTACAAATCTGCACTTCTTTGGAATATGGGAGAAAGCCAGAGCTCCCTGAGAAAACCCACGTGGTCACAGAGAGAGCGTACAAACTCCATACAAATAGCACCCGGAGTCATGATCAAACACGGGTCTCTGGTGCTCTAAGGCAGCAACTCTACCGCTGCGCCACTCTGCCATCCCTACCGCTGTGCCGTTTATTTCCCCATTTTCCTGTCCTATTCCAATATTTCTTGGGTTCTCCGAGTGTTCAAATATCTGACTATCACTACTATGAACACAATCGGTTACTGAGCATCCACACTTCGCTGGCCCTGGAGAAGTCAGAATGTGCACCACCTTTGGCGTGAATCGATTTATATTTATTTTAGCTCTAAATGCCCAACCAATTATTCCGAGACTGTGGCCTGCAGACTGTGGTTCCGAGCTCGACACTCCAGCTGGGAAAAGAGCCCCTCAGTACCTGCCCTGTTAATCTCCCTCAGAATCTTGTAGGTTTCAAGAAGAGCATATCTCAGTCTTCAAACCTCCAGTGAGTATATACCCAGCTACTCAATCTCTCATCAAAGGATAGCGTCCACATCCCAGGAGTATATCCGATACGTTGATCCAACCTGACCTAGGCATCAAGACTAAATCTTAAACAGTATTATAGCAAGACTCTGAATGCTGCAACTCGACCTCCTTACTAACGTAACACGAGTAAACAAAACATACTCTCTGCCTTCTTAAATGGTTGCTGTAGCCGGCTGGGTGCTAACATTTTATTTTTCATGCATCAGCACTCATGGATCTTTGGGGAACAAGGGCTGAAGAGGGCCTGGCGTGGAGAGGGACATCGGTTCACGGGACGGCCGACAGAAGCCGACGGCTACAAGGGACTTTGTGGCCAGCTGCTGCTGGACCGTAAAATGGTGCCAAAATGGCACCTCTTGCATATGGACTCGGTGGGTTGCTCTGTACATTGTTTACCAACTAGGGGTTGTGTACGGAGATAGTCTTGCTGAGCTGTATGCAAAAGATGCATTTTACTGTACTTGGTAACGTAATTATAAAGAAACCATTGAACCTATTATTTGCTTATTGGTTCCCACTGTGTAAAGAATAATTTGCCTTTCCCACTCTTTCCATAAAATTGAATAGTTTCATATTTCCTATATCGTATTCTATCAGCCACCTTCTTCACCGTTCAAAACCCATTATAACCTTACACTTTCTCTTTGCATCCTTCTTCCAGCTGATTTCTCCACGTAGCTTTGTATCATAGACCATAGAACAGTTCCGCACAGGAGCAGTCTCTTCAGCCCACACTGTCGACGCTGAACTTGCTGCCAAGATTAACTAATCTCATAATCTTGCACATGGAAAAAACTTGGAAACATTATACTTTATCCTTTCATCTAAATCATAAATTATATATAACTTATATATGTTATTAAGTTATTATTATATATAACTTTGGCAGCAGTATTGATTTTTAAGGCATCCCAATATTTATACAAATCTGAAAATGACTCATTTGACCCTTCTTGCCATTTCCTCAACTTTACCTTACCTGTTACCAATGCCAAGTTATCAGATTACCTCCACTGATTTTATTTAGCAATATTCTCAATGAGATCTTAACAAATGCCTTAGAATATCCAGATAAACTATATCTTATTGTTTCCCTAATCTGTTCTGCATGCTCAAAGTTGTCTATGAAACATAGAAATCCTTCACAAAACTTTGTTTATTCCTAATAGGTATATTATGCCTCTGACTCTAGCCTTAATCAGTAGTTCTGTCATTTCCCCCACTACTCATAGATGTTATCTGCATTATAACGGCCTGTTTTTGTTCCTTCCTTTGTTCGATGGCAGTTTCACACTTGCTACCTTGTGCAACATGAGGTCAGCCAAGATTCCAAGGAATTTTGGAAGCTGATTGATTATCTCGTTCACCAGTTGCTTCTATGGTCCCAGGATGCAGGTAATCTGCCAGTTTTTAGTCCTTTTAATTTGCCTTGTTCTTTCTCTAAACTAATGCTGATAATTTTCATCTTGTCATCCTTGTTTACCACCATTGACATTGTATCCTTTATATCATCTACTGTGAAGAAAAATGCAATGGACTAAGTTATCATTGTAGCCAATTTCTTTATTCAGCAGGACGAACATGGCTCAGCGCCTTGCGGCCACTTTTCTACTGCTGGCAGCCGCGATGGCCACCCGGGGCCGGGGTGAGTGGTTCCTTCTCGCCTTTCCTCTCCTCCCTCACCTGCCCTCAGCCCCAGGGGAGACTTCCCGGCCGCCACAACCTCGGATATACCCAGGGATCTTGCTGTGCACTTTTGGAGTGGGGGAGGGGAGGGTGCTAGACCAATGCAGGAGAGGTTTGGACATAACGGGTCCACGGGTCGTCTAGGCTTAACATTCTTCTTGGCAACATTACATAATATTATATAGAAAAATTAAAAGATATAACATGAAAACAGGCCCTTCGACACATCAATTTCTTACAGACAATTGGTTACTCATTCACACTAGTTCATAAGATCATAACTGATAGACGCAGAATTTGGCCATTCGGCCCATCAAGCCTACTCTGCCATTCAATCATGGCTGAACTATCTCTCCCTCCGAACCCCATTCTCCTGCCTTCTCCCCATAACCTCTGACACCTGTATCTAAGTTCTATCTTATGCTAATTTCACATCTGCACACAAGGGGCAATTTACAGAGGTTAATTAATCTACAACCCCCCATGAGCAGTGAAGAAAGCTAATGGCATGTTGGACAGTGAAGAAAGCTAAGGGCATGTTGGCAGTGAAGAAAGCTAATCGCATGTTGGCCATCATAACAAGAGGAGTTGAGTAAAGGAGCAAAAAGGTCCTTCTGCAGTTGTAGAGGGCCCTGGTGAGACCACACCTGGTGTGCTGTGTGCAGTTTTGGTCTCCAAATTGGAGGAAGGACATTCTTGCTATTGAAGGAGTGCAGCGTAGGTTCACGAGGTTAATTCCCAGGATGGCAGGACGGTCGAATGTTGAAAGAATGGAACGAGTGGGCTTGAATACATTGGAATTGAGAAGGATGAGAGGGGATCTTATTAAAACATATAAGATTATTAAGGGATTGGACACGCTAGAGGCAGGAAACACATTCCCAATGTTGGGGGGAGTCCAGAACCAGAGGCCACAGTTTAAGAATAAAGGGTAGGCCATTTAGAACGGAGATTAGGAAAATCTTTTTCACCCAGAGAGTTATGAATCTGTGGAATTCTCTGCCTCAGAAGGCAGTGGAGGCCAATTCTCTGGACGCTTTCAAGAGAGAGTTAGATAGAGCTCTTAAAGATAGCGGAGTCAAGGGATATGGGGAGAAGGCAGGAACGGGGTACTGATTGTGAATGATCAGCCATGATCACAGTGAATGGCGGTGCTGGCTTGAAGGGCCGAATGGCCTCCTCCTGCATCTATTGTCTATTGTCTTTGGAATGTGGGAGAAAACCAGAGAACATGGAAGAAACCGACGTGGACATAAGCAGAATGTGCAATTTCCACACATACAGCACCTGTGGTCAGGATCGAACCTGGGTCTCTGGCTTTGTGAGGCAGCAGCTCTACCAGTTGTGCTACTGTGTCGCCACTAATTGAAGATTTAAGCTAATGGATGAGAACATGCAAACTTCAGCTAACTATGGATAACTCAATCATCCTGTATAGTTTAAACTTTCCAATGAAATGAAAATTCTTTAAGAATATATAAAATCATGAGTGTATAAAATCATGAGAGGAATAGATCGGGTAGATGCCTGGAGTCTCTTGCTCAGAATAGGTGAATCGATGACCAGAGGACACAGGTTAAGGTGAAGGGTAAAAGATTTAATAGGAATCCGAGGGGCAACATTTTCACGCAAAGGGTGGTGGGTGTATTGAACAAGCTGCCAGAGGAGGTAGTTTATGCCGGGACTATCCCAACATTTAAGAAACAGTTAGACAGATACATGGATAGGACAGGTTTGGAGGGTTATGGGCCAAACACGGGCGGGTGGTTCTAGTGTAGCTGGAAAATGTTGGCCGATGTGGCCAAGTTGGGCCAAAAGGGCCTGTTTCCACATTGTATCATTCTATGACTTTATGACTCTGAGAATAAAGTGATATTCTTTCAAAGTGTAAATAGGTGCCATTATTAATCTAGCAACGAAACATTTATGCTAAATGGCCAGGCCATTTCAGACAACTTGTTCCTCATACCTGTATACTCTGCCTTATTGAAATTCAAGAAATTCATCCCCAATCATTAAAGATAAATTCACATAAATAGTTGTGGCAGCACATTATATTCCTCTCCTAAATCCAGACCAATGGGTTGGGATTATTCCAGAAAATCTCATGTGTAAATATAGCCACACAGGTGTGTTAAGTAAATACAATTAAGGATGAGTATCTTGTCTATTCTCAACAATCTCTGGTTTCTGCTTTAAATGTGTCACACTTCAATTCTATGTCAAATTCTATCATGTTGCAATCACATTTCCTTTGGTGATCCTTTATTATGTGATTGTTATTTCAACCCAACTTCATTAGTCGAGACTAGATCTAAAATAGTCTGCACATTAAGCAAGACATGATGTAAAATTGTTTTTCATTCATTTGGAATCTAACCCTTCATTAGCATAGGAATCACGTATCTGCTTTTCTTTGCGATGCCAGAATTAAAAGGACGTTCTTTTAGGAAGGAGATGAGGAGGAATTTCTTTAGTCAGAGTATGGTGAATCTGTGGAATTCTTTGCCACAAAAGGACGTGGAGGAAAAGTCAGTGGATATAGTTAAGGCAGAGATAGATAGATTCATGATTAGTACGGGGTCAGAGGTTATGGGGAGAAGGCAGGAGAATGGGATAGGAGAGAAAGATAGATCAGCCATGATTGAATGGCGGAGTAGACTTGATGGGCCGAATTGAAGTGACTCCTATTACTTATGATCTTATGACACGTCACATTTGCTTTTGGGCATAAAATATGGCAAGCAAAATCAAAACACAAGGTTTATGGTACTGTAGCTGAAATCACTTTAGACAACTGGTCTTCCCATGGCAGCGAGTGCCACCTCTCATTCCATCCAGTTAGTTCTCAGTTAGCCAGATCCTCCACCACCACTCACCACAACAACAAATGAGGCACACATAGATATTCCAGTAAAGCTGGCATGAGTTACATATAATCAAAAGCACACAGCAACTCCCAACTGACTCAGAGACTGAAGTCATTCAATGGACCTGAGCCACACAGCCCAGTGAAACGTCAGATTCAATTCTTGATCTTTAGTTCAGTTTAGTTTAGAGATACAATGTGGAAAGAGGCCCATCGGTGCACCCAGTCCACTCCAACCAATGAACTCCCGTACGCTAGTTCTACGTTACACATGAGGACCAATTTGCAGAAGCCAATTGACCTAAAAAACCTGTACGTCTTTGGGATATGGGAGGAAACTGGAGCAGGCGGAGAAAAACCACGTGGTCACAGGGAGAACGTACAAACTCTGTACGGACAGCACATGTAGTTAGGATCAAAGCCGGGTCTCTGAAGCTCTAGGCTGCACCACTGTACCGTCCTTGCATTTACTTATCTGTGCTGAGTTATCGCTTTTCAACCAGAATGATAGTATGCCCCACTTCCATCCCTAAATTCTATATTTAGTGTTAGTATAGTTTCAGCCACTGAGTCCATGCCGACCATCAATCCCCCATTCACACTAGTTCTATGTTATCACACTTTCTTATCCACCCCCTACACATTACGGACATTTTTCGTATACAGCGGCCAATCAACCTACAAACCTACACGTCTTTGGAATTTAGAAGGAAACTGGAACACCTGGAGGAAACCCATGGCCGCAGGGAGAACGTGCAAGCTCCACACAGACAGCATCTGAGGTCAGAATTGAACCCTGGTCTCCGGCACTGTGTGGCAGCAGTTCTACCATCTGCACCATTGTAGGTAGGGAATGAATGAAGCAGGTTTCTCCATGAGGGTCCTTGCAATCAAATATCCTATCAATACCCGTGGTCCAGAATCATACATGACAAATGCCTTTGTAACCGAACCTCCACATCATGAGAGACTGGCTTCAGGAAGGAGAGGATAAATAGGAAAAAAAACCTCTATGTGATTATAACGCGTGTTTTTATCCAAACTAAAGTTGAATGGAAGAAGCACTATCTGAACTTTACACTGATCACAAAAACCCAGTCTTTATTATTCTTCTTCAAGAATCCTCTGCCTTATCACTGAAACTCCCATTGAACATTTGAATAGAGTCATAGAGTCATACAGCATGGAAAAAGGCCCTTCAGCCCAACTTGTCCATGCCGACCAAGTTGCCCCATCGACGCTCGCCCCACCTGCCCACATTTGACCCATATCCCTCTGAACCTTTTCTATTCATGCACCTGTGCCAATGTGTATCAAATGTTGTTATCGTACCTGCCGATAGTACCTGGGGTGGCACAGTGGCACTGTAACAGAGTTGCTGCTTTACAGAGCTAGTGACCCAGATTCTATCCTGACTGTGGGTGCTGTCTGTAAGGAGTTTGTATATTCTCCCTGAGATCGCATGGGTTTTCTCCAGGTGCTCCGGTTTCCTCCCACACTCCAAAGATGTACAGGTTTGCAGGTTAATTGGCTTCAGTGAAATTGTAAATTATCCCTAGTGTGTGGGATAGTGCTCGTATATGGGGTGATCGCTTGTCGGTGCGGACTCGGTGGGCCGAAGGGCTTGTCTGCACGCTATATTTCCAAAGTCCAAAGTCTTAATCTGGAGCTCAATTACTTCCTCTGGCAGCTCATACCATATACACACATACCTCTGTGTGAAAAAACTGCCCTTCAGATTCCTATAAAATCTTTCCCCTCTCACCTTAATTCATACCTTTGCCCTTTAATTTGATTGTCAACTGCAAACAATGGTAGAACTTCTGTCTTAATTGTCATAATGTACAAGAATCAAGTTTTCTTTGGAAGGCCAAGAATGGTTGGCAAGAACTATTATTCCTTTCACCAAACATCCACTTGTTTTCTGATGGAGGATTGAATTTTGGCTGGCAGCCACATGCCATTTATAAAATCTATATCTATTCTCTCACAATCCTGAATATATTAAAACTCCTTTAACCTCATAAAGTACGAAAATAATGGTCAGCTTCCAATGCCCAAAAGGTTTATACTTTTAATAAAACTCATATGCCACCCTCAAGTATGTCAGTTCAAACCAGATAAGATAGGAATTACCGCACAACCACAAGAGAAGCAATCCATGACATTCTCCTAATTACCTGCCACCCACAATTATAATTGCAATAACTGGCATTCTCTACAGGGCCAGAGGACTGGTATGTGCCAGGTTAGAGTGTGAACATGTTAAGATTTGCTTCCCATTGTCACTGTCAGTTTGTCTGTTTATCAGAATCTGATAATGGTGGGTGGATCAACCATTAAAAAATGTTGCCGTTTCCATTGACATTTAAAATGAACTGTTTTACAATGAAACCCCATACTCTATCATAATCAATTTATAAATAAAAATGAATGAGTCATGCTATTAATATAATAGTCTTATAAGAAGTTGGTAAACCACATTTGCAGTACTCCTTACAGTTCTGGTTGCTTTTCTATAGGCCGGGGTGGCATTTAACTGGAAAAGATGCAACAATAATTAGTGAGTATGTTATCTGGCTTGGAGAGTTGAGTTGCAAGGAGAGACAGGATAGACTGGGTCTTTGTTCACTGGAGTGCAGTTAGATGAGGAATGATTTTATAGAGATATAAAAAAATCAAGAGGGGCATAGATAAGGTGAGCAGTCACAGTTTTTTTCTTCACGCCAGGATAGGGGAATCTAAAACCAGAGAGCATGGGTTTAAGGTGAGAGGGAAAAGATTTTAAAGGGACCTTAGATGCTACCTTTTCAGACACAGAACGGTGCGTACATGGAATGAGCTACCAGAGGAAGTAGTAGAGGCAGGTATAATTATGAAATTTGCTAGGCCATTGAACAAGGATATGGATAGAAAAGGTTTGGAGGGATACGGGCCAGATGCAAGCAATTGGGACTAGCTTAATTAAGCAACTTGGTTGGCCATGACAAGTTGGGCCAAAAGGCTTGCTTCTGTGCTGTAGGACTCCATGCCTCATTCCAGCATGCCTCATTCATTTTTGTTTCAAAATTGTTTCAGTGAAGCCTTATTTGAATAAACTGAATTTATTCCCTTTTTCATCTACTAAGTTGGCTTCCATCCCTGATGTAAGGTTCCAATGAAGTTAAATATTTCATGTACTTAGGTCTTGCAATGGAGAAATGCAATATTTCTGACCTTCTCTGAGAGGTAATAAAAATAGTGGTGGCACAGTGGTGCAGGGGTTGAGTTGCCAGAGACCCGGATTCAATCCTGACTATGGGTACTCTTTGTACAGAGTTTGTACGTTTTCCCTGTGACCGCATGGGTTTTCTCAAAGTGCTTTGGTTCCCTTCCACACGCCAAAGACGTTCAGGTTTGTAGGTTACTCGGCTTCATAGAAACATAGAAACATAGAAAATAGGTGCAGGAGTAGGCCATTCGGCCCTTCGAGCCTGCAACGCCATTCAATATGATCATGGCTGATCATCCTGCTCAGTAACCTGTACCTGCCTTCTCTCCATACCCCCTGATCCCTTTAGCCACAAGGGCCACATCTAACTCCCTCTTAAATATAGCCAATGAACTGGCCTCAACTACCTTCTGTGGCAGAGAATTCCGCAGACTCACCACTCTCTGTGTGAAGAAATGTTTTCTCATCTCGGTCCTAAAAGACTTCCCCCTTATCCTTAAGCTGTGACCCCTGGTTCTGGATTTCCCCAACATCGGGAACAATCTTCCCGCATCTAGCCTCTCCAACCCCTTAAGAATTTTATGTTTCAATAAGATCCCCCCTCAATCGTCTAAATTCCAGCTTCGGCAAATTGTGAATTGTCCCTACTGTGTAGGATAATGTTAGTGTACAGGGTGATCACTGGTCGGTGTGAACACAGTGGGCCAAATGGCTCGTTTCCACGCTGTATCTCTAAAATAAAGCAAAGTCCAACAAGAAGGGGAGAAGAAAATTAGTAGAATGAGTAGAAGGTTAGTGAACACACTGCCAGGAGTAATATTTACCTGCAGACTTTGTGATGTAAAGACAGAGCCCAGTGCTCGACAGTAATAGACAACGTTAAATCTTTCCAACTATCTTCTGTCACAGCACAAATGAATGATGCATCTTGGTCTTCTCCTCAGGTCTCTAGTGTGAACACACCACCCAGTATGTATTTGGGATGTGGAAAGATAATCGAGCAGCGGAGCGAAAACAAGATAGCCATCGAGACGACGTGCAAATTTCATACAGACATCGGAAGTTTGAATCAGACCCAAGTCGCTGGAACAGTGTGGCACCTTCATGATCTGTACAATTGAAGAATTGCAACATTGCCCTGTGACTCCAGACAATCTCTGGCCTGTGGCAGATTGAAGTGAAGAATGAGCAATGAGGATGGTATTGAAAACCCCTAGGCTGTGCATCAGGAGCACACAAAAATCCTGTGTAAGTGGCGGAAGGAATCTATCACCACATAAACTTCCTCACAATAATAATAATAATAATAAACATTTATTTTATATAGCGCTTTTCCAAATGCTCAAAGACGCTTTACAATACAGTCAAGACATAAAAACAAACAAACGAACTGTCCTGACGGAGAAGCGGCGAACAAATAGCGCCAGCGTCCTCTTACGTCAGGGTCCGGCAGTAGACAATAAAGAACACAAGACACACAATTACAATTTTAACACAAACAGCCATCACAGTGATTGCTCCAGGCACACCCTCACTGTGATGGAAGGCAAAGAAAAGTCTTATCTCCTCCTCATTCTTCTCCCGTGGTGCCACGAGGCGATCGAGGCTCCCAACTTTTGAAGCCCCCACCGGGCGATGGGAAGTCCCAGGGCCGAGCCGAGCAGGCCGATGAAGGTCCTGAGCCCCCACCGGGCGATGGAAAGTGCACCCACCTTCTCTGTAGGCCTACATCTGTCCCATCTTTGTTTAGTTTAGTTTAGTTTGGAGATGCAGTATGGAAGCAGACCCTTCGGCCGACCAAGTCTGCACCGACCAATGATCCCCGCACACTAACACTATCCGACATACAGTAGGGACAATTTACAATTTTACCGAAGCCAATTATCCTACAAACCTGTATGTCTTTGGAGTGTGGGAGGAAACCGGAGCACCCAGGAAAAACCCACATGGTCGCAGGGAGAGTGTACAAACTCCATACAGACAACACCCATGGTCAGGATGAATCCGGGTCTACCGTTACCCGGCAGTGTAAGACAGCAACTCTACCGCTGTGCCACCGTGTCACCCTGTGGCGTTTCTCTGGAGAAGTTGAAGTTCCCACATTGGTTTCAGAGTAGACCTCAAAACTCACAAAAACTGGAAGTCATCCTTGACTCCAAGGGATTGTCTAAGATATCCACATGGTGAAATATTGCCCAGTTATTTTTTTACAAAAACAGGAAAAAAAACATTACCATCCCATAAGGCTTCTCTAAGTCATCAGCAAAGAATTGGAAAAGTGGATCAAAGTCCACGAATGTCTGAGCTACAGTAAATGCCCTTGGGAGAACTGTGTTCGCATGGATAACAGTGGTGGAAAGCAGCTCACCCCCAAATTCACAAGGACCATTAGGAATGGACAATAAAGCTCAATGGCAGTCATACCACATGACTGCATAAATCAGCCAATTTATTGATATCGCTTCATATTCAGTAAGGTGGAGGAACTAGAACTCTGAAAAATCTATCATACAACATATTCATTTTACCCAGAAACCAAAGAGCAAGTTAAAGTGCAGATGAGATAGGAAATACAATATATCGATTCCCAGTAAAAGTTTCTTTCTTCGATAGCAACGAGCAGAGAATAGTTACATACAAGTTATGTGCCTAAAATCAATCTCGGTTATTTACAGTAGTGCGGTCAGCAAGTGTAATTGAAAGGAGAACTACCTAGTCATCCCCTCTCTGGCAGGCTATAAAGTTGTACCAAATCACAGCCTAAAACAATATCCAGCTTTGCAGTGCAGCTGACAAATGTGCAATATTGCAAAGCACAAGAATAAACTACATGAAGGAATATGATTTTGAATTAACAGCAACATTGGAGTCAGCATCTTGAGGATTTCATCATTATTTTGAATAAATTATGTTACTAGAAAAGTCATAGTTCATTTTTAGTTTAGTTCAGTTTAGAGATACAGCGCGGAAACAGGCTATTTGGCCCACCGGGTCCGCGCCGACCAGCGATCCCCGCATATTAACAATATCCTACACATACTAGGGACAATTTTTACATTTACCAAGCCAATTTACCTACAAACCTGTATGTCTTTGGAGTGTGGTAAGAAACCGAAGATCTCGGAGAAAACCCACACAGGTCACGGTGAGAACGTACAAATTCTGTACAGACAGCATCCGTAGTTGGGATCGAACCCGGATCTCCGGAACTGTCAGGCAGCAACTCTACCGCTGCGCCTTATCAATGGCATCAATGGTTACCTTGTCAATGGCAGAATGTCAATGTTTTGCATTTCAAGTAAATACACTTCATCTTTCTTTTTTGCCATTTTTTTTATTGGTTTCAATGGTTACATTGATCTTGAATTGTTTGCTACTCCTTGCTGGTAATGCCCTGTTTTGTGCAGTTTAGTTTAGTTTAGTTTTGTTTAGAGATACAATGCGGAAACAGGTCCTTCGGCCCACTGAGTCCGCACGGTCCAGTGATCCCTGCACACTAACACTATCCTACACACACTAAGGAAGATTTTCAATTATACCAAGCCAATTGACCATCAAATCTGTACGTCTTTGAAGTGTGGGAGGAAACCGGAGCACCTTTCAGAGAAGAGCTGGATAGAGCTCTTGAGGATAGCGGAGTGAGGGGGTATGGGGAGAAGGCAGGAACGGGGTACTGATTGAGTGATCAGCCATGATCGCATTGAATGGCGGTGCTGGCTCGAAGGGCTGAATGGCCTACTCCTGCACCTATTGTCTATTGTCTATTGTCTATTGTCTATTGTCTATTGTCACCCGGAAAAAACCCATGCGGTCACACGGTGAATGTACAAGCTCTGTACAGACAGCACCCATAATCAGGATTGTACCCGGGTCTCTGGCACTGTAAGGCAGCAACCCTACTGCTGCGCCACCGTGCCATACCTATTTTTATTACCTTTCAGAGAAGGTCAGAAATGTGCCCTCCATCACAGCTAATATGCATGGGAAGCTCTTTACGGTTGTCCAATTAATAAAAACCCAGTAGCATATGAAACCTCTTGACACAGTTGATTAAAATAAGTTAAAGAAATACTGCCCACCATTGAGAATTTTGGGAAACAAAGTGTTACACATTCAGTGATAATGCCAGAGATGTTTTCATTTTGGAACAACATTTAACATTCCTCAAGAGAAATTATGTTAATTTCTTATTTATGAACTTCTAAAAAAAATTGTATTGTAATTGCTAGCTCAATTAGTCAGTGCAGAAGAAATGGCTCAAAAAGCCCTCGTTCAAAAAAACTCATAAAACTGAATTACATTTCAACATGGTGAATGGATTTACATGTTATAGATCCTTGTAGAATAGGATCAAAGTCTTTTGACTACAGTTGCTACCTAACCTAAGTTAGAAAAGAAAGATGGATCATCAATCATTTTAATGTCAAGTATTTAATACAATCTGGTATATGTTAGCAACTGGCCAGGTGTGGGTTACAAGGCAGTTCTGATGACACACATGTAAAAATGAAGTATGAGTGCTTTATGGGCTTTAAACTACACATTTTAAGCCTGTTGCTAATTGTTATTCTTCTTGCACAATGTACC
This sequence comes from Rhinoraja longicauda, assembly GCF_053455715.1. Lineage (NCBI taxonomy): Eukaryota > Metazoa > Chordata > Chondrichthyes > Rajiformes > Arhynchobatidae > Rhinoraja > Rhinoraja longicauda. Next base: position 14,184,006 of record NC_135960.1, read on the forward strand.
TATTCAGCATGGAACATAATTAGTCCTAGCAGAGAGTCTTGTAAGATCAAATGGTCACCATTTGTATTGTTATAGAGTCACAGTCATACAGCATGGAAACAGGCCCTTCAGCTGATCTTGCCCTTGCTGACCAAGATGCCCCATCTACACTAATCCCACCTGCCTGCATTTGGCCCATATAAACCTTTCCTATCCATGTGTCTGTCCAAATGGCACCTCTCCAAATACCTGTACCTGTTAATTATTATAGTTTCACATAAGGCATGAAGTTCCAGAAATCATCACGGGGCGGCACGGTGGGGTAGCGGTAGAGTCGCTGCCTTACAGCGCCAGAGACCCGGGTTTCATCCTGACTATGGGTGCTGTCTGTACGGAATTTGTATGTTCTCCCCATGACCATGTGGGTTTTCCCCGGGTGCTCTGGTTTCCTGCCACATTCCAAAGACGTGCAGGTTTGTAGGTTAGTGTGTACCAGTGTAACGGGGATCACTGGTCAGCGCTGACTTGGTGGGCCAAAGGGCCTGTTTCCACGTTGTATCTCTAAACGAAATCAATCTAAACTAAATCTTGTTTCCTTATCTATTCTCGGGTTCTAGTTGTTGCTAGTGAGGAACCATTTATTGTCCATCGCAAACTGCTCTTGAGAAGGAGATGTTGAGCTGCAGCAGTCTTTCTGCTAAGTGGAGTGGCGCGGCACAGTGTAACCTCATGGCTCCAGTGACTCGGGTTCAATTCTGACCCCTGGTGCTGGCTGTGTGGATTTGGCTGTTCTCTCTGTGACTGCGTGAGTTTCTCTGGAAGCTCCGGTTTGCTCCCACATCCCAAAGATGTACAGGTAGGTGGCTTAATTGGCAGGAGAGTGGTCAAATGTGGGAGAAATTCATCAGATTGTGAGGAGAATAAAATGGGATTAGTGTAAATAGGTGCTTGCAGATTGGCACTGTCCTGATGGGCTGATGGCCTTGCTTCAATGCTGTATGACTCTGTGAGTCTATGTGACTCTACAGGCATGTATTCCATTTGCCACAGATGGGTGGTGGAGGCTAAGTCATTGGGTATTTTTAAAGCAGGGATTGATAGGTTCTTGATTAGTAAGGGTGTCAAAGGTTAGAGGGAGAAGCAGGAGAACATGGATAAGAGGGGAAAAAATAGATCAGCCATGATTGAATGGTGAAGCAGACTTGATGGACCGAATGGCCTAATTGTGCCCTCATGTCTTATGTTTTTATGATCTCCAGAATTAGCTGTAGCTCTAGTCAAGATGCTCCAAGACAGTTGCAATACTGGCATCCACTTTATGATATGAAAAGTTGCACAGATGTGTTCTTCTCACAAAAAAAAGAATTCCAGAGGTGAGGCAAAATGTAAAATTGAAGTCAATTAAATATCAAAGAGGTAGAGCAAAGGTGTGCATCATCGAAATTCCTAGAAGGAAGCCAGACAATGAAGAATCAGTGGGCATCAGCTTAGGAGACAAAGTAAGGATTGTCAAATAATCAGAGAAGACTTCCCTGAATATGGGGAATGGAGAAGTGTATTATTATTAATATATTTAAAGATGCCTGTTTAATGCGAGCATAAAGATCCTTATTTTATGTCCTTACCCGACGTCATGCAATTCTAGCTGAAAACATGCATGCATTATTGCCCAACATCTTAGAAACATAGAACATAGAAATAAAGAAAAATAGGCACAGGAGTAGGCCATTCGGCCCTTCGAGCCAGCACCACCATTCAATATGATCATGGTTGATCATCTAAAATCAGTACCCCGTTCCTGCTTTTTCCCCATATCCCTTGATTCCTTTAGCCCTGAGCGAAATCTAACTCGGAGCCTTGTGGGATTAGAAAATACTTTGATTTTTTTCAGGCATTAAGTGAGCAATGTGGACACCCTCGTGCTGTTTGTTAATGTCACAAAAAGAGTGAGAACGTCAAATGAGAGGTTCACCGAGGAACATTATCAGGCTTCCCCATGTAACACCATGCTTAAACTGACATTGTTGGTTTCAGTGTGGCATTCCCCATTGATGTGTTACAAGTTCTACGCAGTTGTCAGGATGTAGCACAGTAGGAGTGATCTTTGCAGTCAACTTGTAAAGGCACTTACCACAACACAGGCAGCACGCTACTGGCTACGGGGGAACATTGCTAATGAATGGATGGATCCTTAAACGTGGGATGGGAGAATGCTCCCAAGGCACACTCAATAGGCTGGTAAAGAACAGTGGGGGGGGGGGGGTTGTACATGAGAACCACAGAGACCCTACAGGCAGGTACTTCAGATTTAGTTTAATTTAGTTTAGTTTAGGCTTGTATACACTGGAATTTAGATGGATGAGAGGGGATCTTATCGAAACGTATAAGATTATTAAGGGGTTGGACACGTTAGAGGCAGGAAACATGTTCCCAATGTTGGGGGAGTCCAGAACCAGGGGCCACAGTTTAAGAATAAGGGGTAGGCCATTTAGAACAGAGATGAGGAAAAACTATTTTAGTCAGAGAGTTGTGAATCTGTGGAATTCTCTGCCTCAGAGGGCAGTGGAGGCCAATTCTCTGAATACATTCAAGAGAGAGCTAGATAGAGCTCTTAAGGATAGCGGAGTCAGGGGGTATGGGGAGAAAGCAGGAACGGGGTACTGATTGAGAATGATCAGCCATGATCACATTGAATGGCGGTGCTGGCTCGAAGGGCCGAATGGCCTACTCCTGCACCTATTGCCTATTGTCTATTGTCTATTGTGTCTCCGTTCTCGCTACCACCGGCCATGCACCTGGACCTGGCGGCCTCCGGCTAGGACCACCTGGGCTCTGGTTTGCAGAGCCCGCGGCCCGGGCTCACCACCTACGGCGCTGGCTGCCTTCGGATGCTGCGGGAGTGGCTGCGACTCGTCTCTGGAGGCTCCGGCACGGGCCGCCTGGACGTCGGAAGCCCGCAGGCCCCTGGGTGGGGACCGACATCGGAAGCTCCAGCAGCGGCAGCTTCTTCGCCCGCCCCGAATCGCGGGGCTTGGGTCGGCCTGCCACGGACCTTTCACCTTCCGGCGCGGCCTGAAATAGGCCGCGGGATTTTCTCCGCCCGGCGGGGGCTTCAATGTCGGGAGCCACGACCGCCCCGAGGGGGCAACTTCAACAGCCTGACCGCGGGAGAACACGGCAGGGAAGCGAAAAAGACATTCTGGCCTTCCATCACAGTGAGGAGGGACTGGAGGAGACTCACTGTGATGGATGTTTCTTTTGTTTGGTGTTAGTTTATGATTGTATGTGTTATTGCATTTTTATTGATTATTCTTATTGGTCTTATTGTTGAACTGCGGGTACTTTTTCATTTCACTGCACATTTATGTGTATGTGACAAATAAATGACTATTAACTATTGACTATTGAAGGTGGAATACAGTCCCTGACCTTTTAAAAAGTTCACATCTTTAATGATTTTTTTTTAAAATGCTGACAATACTTGGCAGCTTAATCAGCATTTATGGAAAGGGGGCAACTCTTTTTTCAGGTTGGAACCTTGCATTATAAGGTGTTTCAATGTGAATTAATCTTCATCAGCATCTTCTATTTATTATGTTTTTGACCTGGATGTTGTAATCTGCACATTGTGATAGATGATCTATAAGCCTATACTTTCCATTCATTACATTTATAGAGAACATTAACTTTTACAACTTTTATCTCCAGTCTTTAAACCTTGCAATTGATGTCACGGCTTTTATGATGCTCAATTTAATAAGCTGCTCATAATGCACAAACATTTTTTTTAACAAGCTTAAGGTTTAAACCTTGTGAAGTCCACCTACTTAAAAATAATTTTCTGTTGCCAGTCTTTTTGAAATCAAAATGAAGCAGTTCTAGTGTGTTTGCTAAGCTGATAGCTCAATGTTACCATTAAATTATGTTACATTGGTCATCACTTTAGAGGATGCAGGTAACATCCCAGAAGTAGATGTACATCGAGAATTGGAAGGAAGACAGTGATTCAGGAAAGCTAACAGAATACTATCATTCGAATATTAACTGACTAATTCTGATACAAGCTTAGTTCAGTTCAGTTTATTGTCACGTGCACCGAGGTACAGTGAAAAGCTTTTTGTTGCATGCTAACCAGTCATCAGAAAGACAATACATGATTACAATCAATCCATTTACAGTGTATAGATACATGATAAGGGAATAATGAATAAGCTTATCATTGCAGTTCTGGTTGCCTTTCACAGGAAGAATGCACAAGAGGTTTACCAGAATGATACCTTGATTAGCTACAAGGAGACGTTGGACAAATTTGGATTGTTTTATCTGGAACAATGGAGGAAATTTGACAGGTATATCAAATTATGAAAGGCGTAGATAGGTTAAGCGGTCTGAACTTTGGGGTAGCACAGTGGTGCAGTGGTAGAGTTGCTGCCTTACAGCACCATTTTGGTCAGGATGCCTGAATTATAGCCTCGTCGCTCCATTCTTTCAACAGATGACAGTCCCGCCATTCCGGGAATTAACCTAGTGAACCTACGCTGCACTCCCTCAATAGCAAGAATGTCCTTCCTCAAATATGCAGTGCTACCCACTTAAGGCAAAGAGGGAGTGATTTTTTTTTCTCTCTCTCTCAGATGCCCTGAGTCTTTAGAACTCTCTTCCTCAAAGGACTGTGGAAACAGTCTTTGAATATTTATAGCATATTGGCAAATAGATTCTTGATAAACAATTGAGTGAAAAGTTACTGAAGTAGGTAGGTATGTGGGGTTGAGAGTACAATAATCATTTCTTGTTTTATTTAATGGTGGAGCAGGATCAAAGGGCAAGTGGCCTTCACGAGCTCTTAATGCACAAGTCTGTTCGTATGTACATCGAACATAGATAATATAATAGTATTACACAGGAACTGGTGCCTTGACTCACAATGTCCATGCAGAATATGATACTAAGTTAAACTAATCTCCTCTCCCTGCACATAATCCAGAGCTCTCCATTCCCTGCATATCCATGTGTCTTCTAAAAGCCTCTTAAATGCCCCCGTGCTTTCACCATTATCCCTGGCAGTGAGTTCCAAGCACCCTATGTGATAAAAAAAAAACCTTCCCTGCACATCCCCTTTAAACTTTGTCCCTTAAAATACATAGCCTTAATCTCATCTAGAACCTACTAGGATTTCTGTAAATATTATTCCGTGAAAGTTTGCTGACTACTGACGACTCAGCAGTTTAAAGTTACGTTCCAGTTGATCTTACCAAAACATTTCTGGCTGAAATAATCAGGCAATTGTTTTTGGTGACCCATTTCCCACAGTGACATTATTCACACAAAAAACCCCATTAAATTATAGTCCAGGAATTAATTTGGTTCTTGTCAATTAGAAACATTAATAAAAATTAACTGCATCAATTAATTGATATATCATACTTTGCTGACTGGATAGCTGTCTATGGTGAAGCAATAAAAAAGACAAATTGCAATTATTTTAGAAAGTAAATTAATGCAGTGCAAGTGAAAATAAATTGACCAGCAATTTATGAATTTAGAAAACTGTATCAACAATACTATAAATGTGCTCAAATTACAAATGAGACGGTGTTTTCTCTAAGCATTCAGTGCAGTTGTGTTTCTGCTTAAACATCAATTTAACAGCCTTGTTTCATTTTACTGTGACTTCATTCTATAAACTGTTAAAGAATGTATCAGATTATGAGTGAGTGATGTCAGCAGGAGGAAATGTCACAGTTGCTGCAAGGTTGAAGAAACTCGCCATAAAACTCTTTTGATTTTAAGCTTAAGATTGTTTGTTAGCTGGAAATATGCTGTAACAGAAGCAAAGTGCAATTAGATAATGGAAGTCTGCAATAAATGATAGAAATATTTGCCCAATGTGCAGGAAGGAACTGCAGACGCTTGTTAAAAGCGAAGATAGACACAAAATGCTGGAGTAACTCAGCGGGACAGGCAGAATCTCTGGAGAGAAGGAATGGGTGACGTTTCTGAAGAAGGATCTCGACTTGAAACGTCACCCATTCCTTCTCTCCAGAGATGCTGCCTGTCCAGCTGAGTTACTCCAGCATTTTGTGTCCATCTTTGAAATATTCTCCCAAGTTTGTCCTCATCTGTGAAAAGAGAAACAAAATTAAGTTTCAGATTATTGAGGTTTCACCAGAAAGTGCTTTGCACAGTTTTTTTCTGATGAACCAGAGGAAATAGATGTCAGGTGAGGAGGAAAAGATTTAATAGGAACCTAAGGAGTAGCCTTGTCGCACAGACGGTGGTGGGTGCATGGAACGAGCTGCTGGAGCAGGTTGTTGATATAAGTAGTATTGCAACATTTAAGAAACATTTGGACAGGTACATAGATGGAAAGGACAGGTTTAGAGGGACATGGGCAAAACGCTGGCAGGCGGGTTTAGTAGGATGGGACATGTTGGTCAATGTAGGAAAGTTGGGCCAAAGATCCTGTTGCCTCACTTTATGACTCTGACTATGATTGTATGAAAGGATATGAACTCATGAAATACACTGGAGTTATTTTCAAATGTGCACATTGACCCATCATCAACAAACTTCACAGAGATGCATTGGATTATGACTGTGCGCTCATATTGACAAATCAATTTAACAGAGTGAATTTTTAAAAAAAACACAGGGAAAAGGATACATTTATAACACACCCTTTTTTGTTTATTGAAGTTAAGGCCCCTTCGGTCATGGCTGACCATGGGTAATGCATCCTGGTTGTTGGCTGCTTGCTCCAAACCTCGGCTAGAGCAGCGTGGATGTGTGGTCAGATGCAAGCCTGGGCGATGTCATATGAAGGACAGGCTGTTGCCCATGCAGCACGTCCCCCCTCTCCACGTCGCTGATCGATCCAAAGGAACAGCAGAGCCGTTACAGATGGCACCAGCGCCTTCGCAGGAGCAGAACGAGGTTGTAGACAACGACAAACTGCCTTAGGGACTTCGACTCCGGATTTTTCTTGAGGTTTACTCCTGGAGTCTTTTCCATGACTGGATATGGCCACGAGGCAGTGGAGGTTTTAGATCAGAGTTTTCCCTCTCCTAGATGGACTGCCTTCCCAGGCTGACGAGCCTCATCTGCCCGAGACTCGTGGGGGTGGGAGCGTCTACCTTCCCGTCTATAGCACCTGCCCACTGCAACTTTCATCCACCTTCCCAGCCATTGTTACGCTCCACTAAAGTCAGCCATCATCCTCCGCCTGTTTCACCGTTGAGGTCTTGGTTGGATTGCTCTTTGTCAGGGACCTCCCCCTTGACCTTACCACCATGGGTGACCCTACCAAGAGCATAGCTCCAGACGGCATCGCTCTCAGGGTCTCAGGACCACACAAGCTTCTCCACCACGACAACATGACAATCCACGGAGAAGCTTATATTTTTGTATCTAGAACCAGTGATAAGAATGCTTCAATCACTAATATCCTAAAAAGTTACAGCGCAATTTTCTTAATCAAAGGACTTGAGTAAACATTCCACCAGGTGTATTCACCAAACTCATGTTGTAATCATTCTCCTGTTTTGGGCTACATTTATAGATTGCCTAATTTCACTCGCAAGATATGATGCAAGACCCAATCCCGATTAAGGTAACAAAGTCCAACAGAAACAGAGATTATTTCACAACCACAAACCATTGTTAATGGTTTAACAAGCAATGAAAGACTTTGCCACATTTGCAAATCCAATGAAAAAAAAGGCAACAGCTAATATCCCCACTGATACACTCCCATACGTCATTAACAAGACTATTTGTTTGCTGGAGATAGACACAAAATGCTGGAGTAACTCAGCGGGTCAGGCAGCATCTCTGGGGAAAAGGGGTAATCTCTGGATGAAGCTTCTGGTTGGACCCGTTCTTCAGACTGAAAGCAAAGCCGGGGGGGGGGGGGGGCGAGGTTGGGGGGGGGGGGGGGGGGCGAGGTTGGAGGGGACGGATATAAATTGGAGGCGAGAAAAGGCCAAGGCCAGAACAAATCAAATATTGTTGGTGTTGGTTGAGAAAAAATCAATAGGCCAGGATAGCTGGAATTTCATTACTACTCTTCTTCGAAATAGCGTCATAATATGTTGACTTCACAGAATGTCATATCAAAGAGGTAGGACAAATGAGAGTATAGCACTACCCTGTTACACTAGAATGCCGTAGACTGGGATCAAAGGAGAGCACTATCACCAGGGGTGCAGTGCTGCCAGAGCTCACCGGAGCGCCGCTCCGACACGTCTGTAAAAATAAAGCCAAGATAAACAGCGGGGAATTTAACAGCGGCCGCCCCGGCACCAGTGACAGCTCCGGCACCTAAAGAATTAGCACTGCAACACTGACTATCACAGAGCCAAGGCTGAAGCCTTGTCAGTTAATAATTGACCTGAAGGACGTCACAGGTTTCCATTTAGAAATGTCGACAGATTCAGGTCGTAGGTTTAGATGTATAAGGCCGACGGTGATCTCTGCTGCAATTCACATTCCTCAACATTTCAGTTGTATTTTAAAGGAAAACCACATCAGCAATCATCTTTATTCCCAAACCTGTTAATTAGTCTCAACAACTGCACACAAATCCATGACAAAACATGTGGTGTTTACGACTAATTATCTCTGACAAAATAACTGATGAGTCTGTGAGACAAGCAGTCATCCAGCAAATTTGGGGATTTTTTTTGTGTTTGCTTGGCAAAAATCTAACTGTCATAGTTTATGTTCCACAGTAGTGAGTTAGCGCAGGTAGGAAGTTCAAAATCTCAGGTTACCCTTGAACTATCTGGAGCATTGCTTGCTCTTTCTTGCAGCCATTTCTGCCAGTCACCTTTCTGTGATCTTGGATCAGTTTTTCTGCGGGTCTTTGTATCTACCTGAGTTTTTCTACAACCTGGCTTGCTGAACATATCCTGTTACCCGGCCATTAGCAACGCACAGTAAATAATATAAATAAAGAATAATCTGCTATAAGTCTGAAGTAGGGTGTCGACCCAAAACAACACCTATCCATGTTCTCCAGGGATGTTGTCTGAACCGACGCGGCAGAAGGTGTTTTAGGTTCTCGTTTTTTTCCTTTTAGTTTCAGGTTTTTACAGAACTCCATTACTTAACTGTTATTCTCTTCTTTGTCTGCCTTGCTTTTCACTATGTGTATGAAGGAACTGCAGATGCTGGTTTAAACCAAAGATAGACACGAAAAGCTGGAGTACCTCAGCGGGCCAGCTAGCATCTCTGGAGAGAAGGAATGGGTGACGTTTCGGGTCGAGGCCCTTCTTCAGACTTATAGCAGATTATTCTTTGTTTCTATTATGTTTATATTGTGTATCATCATATCATATCATATATATACAGCCGGAAACAGGCCTTTTCGGCCCTCCAAGTCCGTGCCGCCCAGTGATCCCCGTATATTAACACTATCCTACACCCACTAGGGACAATTTTTTTAAACATTTTTCCCAGCCAATTAACCTACATACCTGTACGTCTTTGGAGTGTGGGAGGAAACCGAAGATCTCGGAGTAAACCCACGCAGGTCACGGGGAGAACGTACAAACTCCTTACAGTGCAGCACCCGTAGTCAGGATCGAACCTGAGTCTCCGGCGCTGCATTCGCTGTAAAGCAGCAACTCTACCGCTGCGCTACCGTGCCGCCCGTGTACTAAATCACTATTATGTCTGAAGAAGGATCTTGACCTGAAACGTCACCCATTCCTTCTCTCCAGAGATGCTGCCTATCCCACCGAATTACTCCAGCTTTTTGTGTCCATCTTTGCTTCGGGTCGACACCCTTCCTCAGACTTATAGCAGATTATTCTTAGTTTATATTATGGCGAGTCGTAGGCGAAGTACGTTGAGGTAGACGTTTATTATAACATTAACAGCCGTGACAATCAACGCATCAAACGACAGACAACTATAAATCTTACTGTCTCCGCTGGAGGACTAAACGAGACTGCCTCGTTCCCTTTACCTGCGTACCACCTCACCTGGTCTACCAATCAGAGGGTTCGATGGCCTGGACCAATCCCTGTGTCCCTACATGACCCCCCCCCCAGAACCCTCGGTGCGGTACCGGGCAGGTGTCCGGACCACCCGACCGGAGCGGGTGTGGAGAGGAGAGGGGGGCCTTGCCGGGGGTGGGGACGGGGAAACCGGCACGGCGGGAGAAGGGGAAACTGCCGGAACCGGAGGGGGCAGTGGCAAGGAGACCGGGGGAAGCGGGGTCCCGAACGGGGGCAGCGAGGGGGAAAACTGCTGTACAGGAGCCGCGGCCGGAGGGCGGCCTCTGCGAGGAGGTTGAGCCGCTGTGACGGGCTGGTCTGGGTCTAAATAGGCAGGCTTAAGGCGGGACACCGAGACGACCTCTTGTCTTGTACCCACTTCTAACGTGAAGGTGACTGTGCCTCTCTTCACTACCCTGAACGGACCCTGGTAAACTGGTCGGATAGGGGGGCGGTGGGCATCGATGCGCCGGAAAACGAACTCGCAGTCGCCCAAAGCCGGCGAGACGTGTGAAGGGGGATCCCCGTGACGAGAAGCAGGGACCGGGGCCAGGGACCCCACCCGCGCTCGGAGTGTAGCTAAGAGTGCTGGCATGGAGGGAGGGGGGGTGGAACATTGGGGAAGAACGTCGCCTGGTACCCGTAGGGGCGAGCCATAGACCAGGTCTGCCGAGGAAGCCCCGAGATCGTGCTTTGGAGCCGTGCGGATACCCAGGAGAACCCATGGGAGCTGGTCGGCCCAGTCGGGGCCGGACAGGCGGGCAGTGAGTGAGGCTTTAAGCTGCCTGTGGAACCGTTCCACCATCCTGTTGGCCTGGGGGTGATAGGCGGTGGTTTGTTGTAACCGGGACCCGCACAGCGGAGTCAGAGCCACCCACAGGGATGAGGTGAATTGGGCGCCCCGGTCGGTAGTGATGACGTCCGGGACGCCAAAACGGGCAATCCAATTGAGCGCCAGAGCCCGCGCGCAGGAGGCTGCTGAGATGTCGGACAACGGGAGCACCTCTGGCCACCGGGTGAACCGCTCGACTACCGTGAGGAGGTGGGTGTAGCCCCTGGAGTGGGGTAACGGGCCGACGAGATCCACATGGATGTGGAGGAATTGGACTGCGGGGATCGTGAACTGCTGGACGGGGGGCCGAGTGTGCCGGTGGACCTTGGAGGTTTGGCACGGAATGCAGGCGTGGGCCCAGGAGGCCACCTGCTTCCGCAGCCCGTGCCAGACAAATCGAGCCGCAATGAGAGCCGAAGTGGCCCGTATGGACGGGTGTGCCAGGCCGTGAATAGTGTCGAAAACCTGGCGCCGCATGGAAGTGGGTACTACCGGGTGGGTGCGCGGCAGGGAAACGTCACACCAGAGTTTAGTACGCGTGGGACCACAGGCTACCTGTGCTAGCCGCAACCCCGAGGTGGTGTGGGGGTACAGGGAGGCGGTGTCTTCCAGGCGCTGAGCCTCCGCGAGCTCCTGGAAATCCACCCCGGAACTTACCTCGGCCACCGGGGAAACCGCCGGTCTGGACAGGGCATCCGCGACGGCGTTTAGTTTTCCCGCAATGTGCCGAACGTCGGTGGTAAATTCCGAAACGTAAGTGAGGTGTCGCTGCTGGCAGGCCGACCACGGATCGGAAACCTTCGAAAAAGCAAAAGTCAGTGGCTTGTGGTCAGTGAAAGCCACGAAAAAACGACCCTTTAAAAAATAGCGAAAATGACGGATCGCCAGGTAGAGGGCCAGGAGCTCCCGATCAAAGGCACTGTAAGCTATCTCGGGGCTAGTAAGCTGGCGGCTGAAAAAGGCCAAAGGGTGCCAGAGGCCTTTAACCTGCTGTTCTAAGACGCCCCCCACCGCCACGCCGGAGGCATCGACGGTGAGGGCAGTGGGGGCAGAGGCGCGCGGGTGGACGAGCATGGTGGCGTTCGCGAGGGCCAGCTTGGCTGCTGTGAAAGCCGCGTCGGCAGCAGGGGAACACACGAGCTCGGTGGGGTTACCCGCGAGGCATTGGAAAAGGGGGCGCATGATCCGGGCTGCCGCCGGGACGAAGCGGTGGTAAAAGTTTACCATCCCTACAAACTCTTGTAACCCTTTGATGGTGTCGGGGCGGGGGAAGGAGCGGATAGCAGCCACCTTCTCGGGCAAGGGAACGGCACCTGCCTGTGTGATCCGATGGCCCAGGAAATCTACTGAGGATAGTCCGAATTGGCATTTGGACGGGTGTAGGATCAGACCGTGGTCCTGCAACCTTTGGAATATGGAGCGCAGGTAGGACCGGTGTTCGTGAGCCGACCGACTTGCCACGAGAATATCGTCCAGATATATGAACACAAAAGGCATACCCCGACCCACATGATCCATGAGGCGTTGGAACAAGCATCTGGGCGGCGTTGTTGAGGCCGAAAGGCATCTGCAGCCACTCGAAAAGCCAGAACGGGGTGATGGTGGCGGTCTTAGGAATGTCTGTGGGGCGAACCGGGATCTGGTGATAACCTCGGATTAAGTCCAGTTTTGAGAAAACCGTGGCACCCTCTAGGCTGGCCGAAAAATCCTGAATATGCGGGATTGGGTATCGGTCAGCCGTGGTGATGGCGTTCAGGCGTCGGTAATCGCCACATGGTCTCCACCCCCCAGATGCTTTTGGGACCATGTGTAACGGTGAGGCCCACGGGCTGTCTGACGGGCGTACGATCCCCAGCCGTTCCAAAGTGAGGAACTCTTCGCGAGCGACTGCCAGCTTATCGGGGGGTAGGCGTCGGGCTCGGGCGAAAACAGGCGGTCCCTCCGTGGGGATGAAGTGTACGACTCCGTGCTTGGCAGCCGGTGTGTCGAATCGCTGGACTAGGAGCTCCGGGAAATCAGCGAGTATCGCAGCAAACGGGTCGGAGGTCGTGGTGACGGCCTGGACGGTCGGGGTAGATGACACGGAAACCGAAGGAGCGGGGGAGTCAACGCTACTGGATGACGGTTGCAGGGTCTTCCCGCGGACGTCAGGGATTAACGAGAAAGCCCAAAGGAAATCCACGCCCAGGATTGCCTGGCCTACATCTGCGATGATGAAAGTCCAGTTGTAGGTCCTGGAACCAAAGGACAGGGACATGTCCCGTGTTCCGTAGGTACGGACAGGGCTGCCGTTGACCGCAATGAGTGGGGGGCCGGTCTTACCTGATCGCGCTTCTTGGCAGGATGGGGGCACAATGCTGACGATCGCCCCGGTGTCCACGAGGAAAACGGTGCCCGTATGTTGCTCCGTCAGGTAGAGGCGATGGTTCTGGCCGATCGAGATTGCCTCTACATTTGATCGGCTGAGGCATTTCCCGAGAATGTGCAGGGGCTTCTACAGTTGCGTGCCGCTGCTCCCCATCTTCTATGAAAGAAACACCAGCCGCGCTGGTGTGTTTCTGTGTCGCGGGCCTGCTTTAAAATGGCCGCCGTCGACGTAGCAGCTTGGCGGGCTTTTTGAAAAGTGGCGGGCGGATGAGCGCCATCTTGGCCGCGCGGTCGGTCGCTCACCTGCGTCGAAACCCGATTTACTGACCTGGGGCGCCTCGCCTTTGCCGCGACCAGTGCGTCCGCCTTTTCTGCGAAATCCATCGGGTCCCCGAAAGTAACGTGTGCTAGGACTACGCGGACGTCCTCTGGCATCTTTTCACGGAATGCCTCCTCGAACATGAGGCATTTGGTGTGTTCTCCCGCTAGAGTCATCATCTCCGTCATGAGGACCGACGGCGGTCGGTCCCCGAGCTCAGGTAAGTGCAGGAGTGTGCTGGCCCGCTGTTGTTGGCTGCGCTCGAAGGTTTTCAGCAGCAGCGACTTGAGGCCCGCATAATTATCGGTTTCTGGCGGCTCGGTGACGTACTGTGCGACCCGTGCGGACGTTTCCGACGACAGGACGCTCAGTAGGTGGTAGAACCGGGTCGCGTCCTCCTGTATTCCCCGGAGGTGGAACTGTGCCTCCGCTTGGGCGAACCACAGGCATGGTTGGTGGGCCCAGAATGGGGGCAGATGAACGCCGACTGCGTTCGGCGTCGATGCCTCCCGATGGGACATCTTGGTGATCTGTGATCACGTCGGGGTCACCACTATGGCGAGTCGTAGGCGAAGTACGTTGAGGTAGACGTTTATTATAACATTAACAACCGTGACAATCAACGCATCAAACGACAGACAACCATAAATCTTACTGTCTCCGCTGGAGGACTAAACGAGACTGTCTCGTTCCCTTTACCTGCGTACCACCTCACCTGGTCTACCAATCAGAGGGTTCGATGGCCTGGACCAATCCCTGTGTCCCTACAATATTATGTACTATTATGTACTATTATGTCTGAAGAAGGATCTTGACCCGAAACGTCATCCATTCCTTCCCTCCAGAGATGCTGGCTGGCCCGCTGAGGTACTCCAGCTATTTGTGTCTATCTTTGGTTTAAACCAGCATCTGCAGTTCCTTCATACACATTGTGAAAAGCAAGGCAGACAAAGAAGAAAATAACAGTTAAGTAATGGAGTTCTGTAAAAACTGAAACTGAAAAGAAAAAAACGAAAACCTAAAACACCTTCACACGGTTCTCTGGGACCTACAGCAGTTTGCTTTTCCTGATACTTTTGTTCCATCTCTGCCTGTTCTCCACAAATTCCCGTTTCAAGTTGCATCACTCCACCTCTCAGTCTGACAAAATCTATTTTCTCGTGCTAGTTTCAATGGCAGAGCCCACAGTCAGTGTCTCACACCTCTGGAGCTCCCTTTACAATCTTATCCACCGAGCATGATTTCTCCAAAGTTTCAAAGTTCGTATTTTGAGCCAAATTGCCCCCATTGCCTTCTCCAGCTTTTCTTTTGAATTCTCGATCGATGTTCAATTTCTCACTTTAATTTATGAACTGTCCTGGGAATGTATTAAGAGTGGTTGCTACAAAGGAGTTGTTGGAGACGGTAGCGCAGCGGTAGAGTTGCTGCTTTACAGCGAATGCAGCGCCGGAGACTCAGGTTCGATCCTGACTACGGGTGCTGCACTGTAAGGAGTTTGTACGTTCTCCCCGTGACCTGCGTGGGTTTTATCCGAGATCTTTGGTTTCCTCCCACACTCCAAAGACGTACAGGTATGTAGGTTGATTGGCTGGGTAAATGTAAAAATTGTCCCTAAATTGTGTAGGATAGTGTTAATGTACGGGGATCGCTGGGCGGCACGGACTTGGAGGGCCGAAAAGGCCTGTTTCCGGCTGTATATATATGATATGATATGATATGCTGAATTTCCTTTGAGTGGTCACTGTGTAGACGGAGTCGATGGGGGAATGACTAGGGTGAAGATGGTCCTTGATTATTTTGGCTGCTGTTCGAGGCAGCGTGAAGTGTAGAGAGAGTCAATGCTGAAGGAATGACCTGGGTGTGAATGGTCATTCATTATGTTTAAAGCTTGCATCTCTCTCTGGGTCTTTTTTTTGCACTGGTATTGTTATGAATTTATTTTATTTTTATTATATATTATATATTTTAACATATAATAACTTTATAATGTATTAAGAGAAATAGGTCACCTTTGTTGGGGTTGGGAGTGGGAAGGGGTTGAGTTATGATTCCTCACAGCTCACCTGAGTGTCCTATGGTCAAACGTGACGCCAAACAGCAAGTATCCAAACAATGTGCAGGAAGGAACTGCAGATGCTGGTTTACACCGATGATAGACACAAAATGCTGGAGTAACTCAGCAGGACAGGCAGCATCTCTGGAGCGAAGGACTGGGTGCTGTTTCGGGTTGAGACTCTTTTTCTGACCCAAACATAACATAACAACATAACATAACAACACTTTATTGTCACTCGGCACAACACCGAGCGAAATTTCAGCAGTCACACAAAATACAGCAAAAAAGAAAAGAACACAGGACACCCGACCCCAACACAAACATCCATCACAGTGACTCCAAACACCCCCTCACTGTGATGGAGGCAACAAAACTTCCCCTCTCTTCCCCCCGCACCCACGGACAGGCAGCTCGACCCCTACCGAGGCAAACGACACGCACAGCCCCCGCAAGGGGATGGAAGGCCACCCGGCCGAGCCGCCCCGGGCACCGAAACGTCCCGCGGCCACACCGGGCGATGTTAAGTCCAACGGCCGAGCCGCACCGGGCACTGAAACGTCCCGCGGCCGAACAGCACTGACGATGTTAAGTCCAGCGGCCAAGCCGCACCGGGCACTGAAACGTCCCACGGCCACACCGGGCGATGTTAAGTCCAGCGGCCAAGCCGCACCGGGCACTGAAACGTCCCGCGGCCACACCGGGCACTGAAACGTCCCGCGGCCACACCGGGCGATGTTAAGTCCAGCGGCCAAGCCGCACCGGGCACTGAAACGTCCCGCGGCCGAGCCGCACCGGGCACTGAAACGTCCCGCGGCCGCACCGGGCACTGAAACGTCCCGCGGCCACACCGGGCGATGTTAAGTCCAGCGGCCAAGCCGCACCGGGCACTGAAACGTCCCGCGGCCGAGCCGCACCGGGCACTGAAACGTCCCGCGGCCACACCGGGCACTGAAACGTCCCGCGGCCACACCGGGCGATGTTAAGTCCAGCGGCCAAGCCGCACCGGGCACTGAAACGTCCCGCGGCCGAGCCGCACCGGGCACTGAAACGTCCCGCGGCCGCACCGGGCGATGTTAAGTCCAGCGGCCGAGCCGCACCGGGCACTGAAACGTCCCGCGGCCGAGCTGCGCCGGCGATGTTAAGGCCCGCAGCCGAGCCGCACCGGGCACTGAAACGTCCCGCAGCCGAGCTGCGCCGGCAATGTTAAGGCCCGCAGCCGAGCCGCGCCCCGGGGAAGAGACCTAATAAAATAAAGGTTTCCCCCCGCCCCACCCCCCCCACCCCACCCCACCCCCCCACCACACACCCCCACCACACATACACAGCCAAAAACAGAAACAAAAACCATCCCAACACCGACACAAACAAAAAAAAAGACAACAGACTGCCAGAGAGCCGCAGCCGTTAGGCGCAGCCAACTCCTAACAATGTTTAATCACAAAAGCATCCATCCCATCTTCACCCAAAAGCTGGAGAAATGTGTGAGTTATTTATTTAGTTATATTAATGGTTTGCAAGGCCAAGGTTTGTTACCCAACTTCAATTCCTTTGAAGGTAGACACAAAATGCTGGAGTAACTCAGCGGGTCAGGCAGCATCTCTGGAGAGAAGGAATGGGTGACGTTTCGGGTCGAGACCCTTCTTTGAACTGAATTACTCATTAGGCCGATTCCAAGGACAGGGAACACTGAGCCACATAGGGATTTCCATTCCCCGATGAATATCAGTAAACCAGATGGATTTTATTTGACAGTTTTGTGGAATCTATCACCCATGCCAGTACTTTTTCAAAGAACATTTTAGCATTTATGAAATTAATTTAATCTTTCCAGCCACCAGGGTGGGATTTGAAATCATGTTGCTATCTCATCAAGTCCTGGCATCTGTCTATAATGCAACATCAATTATAGTGCACCCTCACCATGAACTCACCAGATGTCAGCAGAAAGACATCAAATATACAAACGAGACATTCTCCCCAAACTAGTCTGGAAGTGCAAAAGCCCAATTGTAACGTTGTCTTTGCTAACCTGGATAAATCTGCACGAAGTAAACATTAGGATGAGTGCCTTCCTTCTCTGGCTCAGTAGCAGACTATGCAACTATTTTTATATTGAAAAAGAACCATTGAATGCAGGTGATTATTTGCACTTTAAAACTGGCACGCAGAGCATTATTTGTACTTAGAAAACAATTATTCTTCTCTCGCGTTTGTCTTGATGATTCCACCAAGCTTGCTGTTTACATTTGCACCTTACACAGACACTGGAAATGTATTTTTGTTAATAGCCCTTTGCTAAATTTTCACAAATGAATCCGTGTCATCAGAATCAACTGTACAATGAGGGGGGTCGATTGAATGAGTGCGTTGGCTCAAGGAACCAAAACATTCAACAACTTCTTCGTGGTAGTTTTGTAATGAATAAATTTATATTCCTTTTCTTAATATGAATTTAGTCCTCTTCTGAGCAATTTTCTGTGCATCTACAACTGCTGACAGTGTGTTATGCAATTTGTTCACCTTTTTTTGAGAGAAAAAAAACTGTTCCCAAAGCCACATTGAAAGTAATGCAACTACAGCCATTGAATAAAAAGGGATGTTTTCTGTGCTGGATTCATTTGAAATGGAATGAGTTAGCCAGTCAAACTATTCACATTATCATGTTGAAAAGTAGTTAAGTTAGTAAATTAAAAAAATTCCATTACTTCATTGGTGATATGTTGAAATAGCTGTTCTCTTTGGAAGCATGTGGTCATTGTCTGATGGTAATCCATTGCGAACAAAGTAGCGATGAGTTCAATTGGCAGCAGTACAACATAAACCTCAATAAGAAAGAAAGTCAAAGAAATTGCGTTTTTTTTAAAGCAGCTATGAGCTGAAAATGCAAAGGCATGGGCGAGAGAGATCTTTGCCAGATTTAGATCAGGGAATATATCTTTCTGGCAGCAGTGGATATAATAATGGTGCAGTAAAGTGGCACTGAGGGTCGGCACAGCGACAAAGTGGTAGTGGTTGAGTTGCTGCCTTACACTGCCGGAGGCCCATGAAGCACTTTATGGGAAACATCAGAAGTCATGTTACAGCCCCCCTGGGTGGAATGGGGAGTGCATTCATTTTTCCTTAGAGACACAAGCGAACTTCAGATGCTGAAATACTGAGCAAAACAGAAAATGCTAGAGGAACTCTAGGGCAGCATGGTGGTGCAGCGGTAGAGTTGCTGCCTTACAGCACCTGAGATCTGCGTTCGATCCTGACTGCAGGTGCTGTCTGTACGGAGTTTGTACGTTCTCCCCGTGACCTGCTTGGGTATTCTCCGAGATCTTCGGTTTCCTCCCACACTTCAAAGGTTCGTAGGTTAATTGGCTTGGTGTATATGTTTAAAAAAATGTCCCTGGTGTGTAGGGTAGTGTTAATGTGCAGAGATCACTGGTCGGTGCCGACTCAGTGGGCCGAAGGGCCTACTTCCGCACTGTATCTCTAAACTAAACTAAATTAAACTAAACTAAACTCACTGGTCAGGCAGCATCTGTGCAGGGAATGGAAGGGTTCTACCCCTGAATGTAACCTGTCCAATTCCTGCATAGATGCTGCCTGACCTGCTGGTTCCTCCTGCACTTTGTGCTTTCCTCATTCTTCCTTTCATTCCCCCATCATTCCACGCCTCTGTCCACCTTGGTTATTGAAATCTTCTTTCAAAGGGTTGCGGGCGGCACAGTGGCGTAGCGCTGGAGTTGCTGCCTTACCATGCCAGAGACCCAGGTTCAATCCCAACTATGGGTAGACACAAAACGCTGGAGTAACTCAGCGGGACAGACAGCATCTCTGGGGAGAAGGACTGGGTGATGTTTCGGGTCGAGACACTTCTTCAGACTGTGGATGTACGGAGTTTGTATGTTCTCCCTGTGATGGGTCTTTTCTGGGTGCTATGGTTTCCTCCCACACTTCAAAGACGTATAGATTTGTAGGTTCATAGGCTCAACTAAAAATTGTAAATTGTCCCTCGTGTGTAGGGTAGTGGTAGTGTAAGGGGTGATCGCAAGTCGGCACAGACTTGGTGGGCCAAAGGGCCTGTTTTAGTGCTGTATCTCTAAAATCTAAAGCCTAAAGGGTAGTCAGAAATGATAGCACAGTTGGCAATTAAACTGGAAACCCTCAAAGAAAGGTAATGATATCATAATCATAGCAGCAGAATTCGAGCATTCGGTCCATCGAGTCTGCTTCACTGTTATCATTATCGTGGGTGATCTATTTTTCCCTCTCAACCTGCCTCCTTCCCGTAACCTTTATTACTCTCACCTTTCAAGAACCTATCAAGAACTGATTGAACTCCGCTTTAAAAATACCCATTGACTTGGCCTCCACTACTATCTTGTAGCAGTGAATTCCACAGATTCACCACCCTTTGGCTTGAGAAACTCCGACTCATGTCCATTCTACAGGTACGTCCTTTTATTCTGAGGCTGTGCCCTCTACTCCTAGACTCTCCCACGACTGGAGATATCCTCTCCACTCTCTCTAGGCCTATCAAGAAATGGTAAGTTTCAATGAGATCCCCCTCTAAAAGGAATGTACATGAAACCCGTGCCTAACAAAGACTAAGGTTCAACTGATCAGGGCATTGTTTCAGTTGTGAACCAAGACTACTAGCTTTAGAGATACAGAGATACAGCATGGAAACAGGCCTTTCGACCTACCAATACCATGCCAACCAGTGATCCCTGCACACTAACACTATCCTACACTCACTAGAGACAATTTATAATTTTACCAAGCCAATTAGATTGCAAGCCTATTCGTCTTTTGATGAAGGGAGGAAACTGGAGGTTCTGGAGAAAACCCACGCAGGTCATGGGAAGAATGTACAAACTCCGTACAGACAACACCCATAGTCAGGATCAAAGCCAGGTCTCTGGTGCTGTAAGGCAGCAACTCTGCCACTGCATCGCCATGCCGCCCTGAGCTGCTGACCTTGAGGAAAGCTTCCCAAGTAACCTCTGTGTGAGGAGTTATCCTTTTCCCAGTGCCAGCTTCTCACAAAGTACACGTTAGGTGCCAGCAGTTATGGTGTCTTCACGTTAGCTGAGCACATACAGTCAGGGTGAGGCCCAGCGCAAATTGGAGGAACAGCACCTCATATTTCGCTTGGGCAGTTTACACCCCAGCGGTATGAATGTTGACTTCTCCCACTTCAGGTAGTCCCTGCTTCCCCTCTCTATCCCCTCCCCCTTCCCAGTTCTCCCACTAGTCTTCCTGTCTCTGACTACATCCTATCTTTGTCCCGCCCCCTCCCCTGATATCAGTCTGAAGAAGGGTCTCGACCGAAACGTCACCCATTCCTTCTCTCCTGAGATGCTGCCTGACCCACTGAGTTACTCCAGCATTTTGTGTCTATCTTCGATTTAAACCAGGACATCTGCAGGTTTTTTTTCCTACACTTACAGTAACATCCACAACATCCACCAACATACAACATCTATCCTGCAGATCTCTTCACTTAGCTGGTCAGCACCTGATCAGTTGTATGATTGATAATGCTACAGAGGGAGTTTTGCTTTAATTATTATCATCATATCATATCATATATATACAGCCGGAAACAGGCCTTTTCGGCTCTCCAAGTCCGTGCCGCCCAGTGATCCCCGTACATTAACACTATCCTACACCCACTAGGGACAATTTTTACATTTACCCAGCCAATTAACCTACATACCTGTACGTCTTTGGAGTGTGGGAGGAAACCGAAGATCTCGGAGAAAACCCACGCAGGTCACGGGGAGAACGTACAAACTCCTTACAGTGCAGCACCCGTAGTCAGGATCGAACCTGAGTCTCCGGCGCTGCATTCGCTGTAAAGCAGCAACTCTACCGCTGCGCTACCGTATTTTAGAGATACAGCATGGAAACAGGCCCTTTGGCCCACTGAGTCCACGTCAACCAGCAATCACCCATACACTAGTTCTATCCTACACACGAGGGACATTTAAAAAAAAAACGGAAGCCAATTAACCTACAAACCTGCACGTCTTTAGATCGTGGGAGGAAACCAGAGAACCTGGAGAATACCCATGCGGTCACAGAGAGAACATGCAAACTCTGTACAGACAGCACCCGTAGTCAGGATTGAACCTGGGTCTCTGGCGCTGTAAGGCAGCAACTCTACCGCTGTGCCACTGTGCCGACCGGTTCTCTGCTGTTGATCGGTAAAGAGAGCAATGAAGCGATTTGTTTGCAGGAGCAATGCCACTCTGACCAAATCAAAGAGGCAAAAAAGGAAGCAGTAATATTAACATTTAATGGCTGCTTAGCCATGCTGTTAAGTATTATGTTTTGCAGGCAGGAGTTCGATAGTTCACAATCTGTTCACCACTGAAACGTTCTGCACGCGTTATCCCTTGAAGTGGGCTCCAGACGATGCACCTACTAAATATTTACAATTTCTGGGATTTCAAGGGGAATCTTAAACAAAATAAAAATGTCTGGCTCTCATCTTTAAAATTGTTCCATCCTGGTCCTGGGCCAATGAAAAAGAGATGAATGCTCACATCATTGTATGGCTTTGATCGAAAGTTGGCCGGGGTGATGTTTTGAAGCCTTGTTTTCGCTTTGACTGCTGCAAATAAGAACGCAAGAGCGTTGTTTCACTGAGAAAACGTTTTTATAGCTCTTGCATTTTTCCTCTTGGAATGTTCATATTGGTTAAGTGCATGCAAGGACAGAGGGCACTGCAAATTAATATACCTTATTTCTAGTAAATGAAGGAAAAAGACTGTGTGCACTTTTCAGATGCACCACATTTCAACAGCTTCATTCCCCTTTCGTTGAAGTAATTGCTCTCCTCTTTTATTTTTTCAATTCCATGGAAACGGATTTTTTGCAGCAAAGAACATCTGTCCACTTAATTTTTGCACATTTCTCAACAGATTGTTAATTCCAACTATCTCTCTTGGGCTAAAAAATTGTCATGTTTCTGTAATTCTTTTCTTGTCGTACAAAGGCATCACATTTGGCAGAAGCTGCATTCCCCATTGTTTTGTGTAGGAGAGAACTGCAGATGCTGCTGCAGATAGACAATAGACAATAGACAATAGGTGCAGGAGTAGGCCATTCGGCCCTTCGAGCCAGCACCACCATTCAATGTGATCATGGCTGATCATTCTCAATCAGTACCCCGTTCCTGCCTTCTTCCCATACCCCCTGACTCCGCTATCCTTAAGAGCTCTATCTAGCTCTCTCTTGAATGCATTCAGAGAATTGGCCTCCACTGCCTTCTGAGGCAGAGAATTCCACAGATTTACAACTCTCTGACTGAAAAAGTTTTTTTCTCATCTCTTTTCTAGATGACCAACCCCTTATTCTTAAACTGTGGCCCCTGGTTCTGGACTCCCCCAACATTGGGAGCTCTCTCTTGAATGCAGATGCTGATCCCCCCATTATTTTATTGCTTTCTTTCCAAAAGTAAGCAGATTGTAATTCCCTTCCCAACAGCTCAGAGGGGTTTTGGGTGGAGCTCCCAGACATTATGACTGCACAAGCAGAAAATACTTCCAAGAATTGTTTACTATGGATCAAATTTAACAAAGTCGACATTTTCCTCCACAACCCATCAGTTTGTCATGATATATTTCTATACGATTCAATGGTCAGGGCGACATGTCCTTTTCTTGCAAGTTTAGTTTAGAGATACAACGCGGAAACAGGCCCTTTGGCTCACCGTGTCCGCGCCGACTTGCAATCCCTGCACGCCAACACTATCATACACACACTCGGGACAATTTACAATTATACTAAGCCAATTAGCCTACAAACTGGAACATCTTTGGAGTGTGGGAGGAAACCTGAGATCCTGGAGAAAACCCACGCAGGTCATGGGGAGAACGTACAAACTCCATACAGATAGCACCGTGGTCATGATTGAACCCATGTCACTGTCGCTGCAAAGCAGCAACTCTACCACTATGCCACCGTGCTGCCCTGCTTCTCATTAATGTACCACCATTGTAATTATAACTCTTCCCAATCACACTTTGTTAGTAATGCCCCTATTATAAGAGAGCAAGCTTTCAAACCCACCAACAGTGAATGGACTGGATATCAAGCATTCACTACTTAGCCTTGATTTTATCTCTGGCCCAGATCTGGACCTCAACATTAGGTTCTCTGGCCTGCAAGTCAGATAAAATGAATTAGGAGATTACCTGTTCCTTTCCTGCTACCCCATCTGACCAATTGCTTTCTTTTTGTCAACCTGTAGGCAGCAAGACGATCTTCCATACGCCTCTCTTTAACTAGTTGCAAAGGGCTCCATTTACAATGTAAGAGCCTAATGTGTGATTTTAACCTTAACCCTGAAAGTGGAATAAGCTGAGGGAGGTGGATTTTCTCTGATATAGTTTGTTTTTGGACTGAAAGAAGCAGGAATGCTTAGCAGAGACCCACTAGGAAATCTTCTTCCCCCCCCCCCCCCTCTCCACCCCTTTGCTTCAGAAAACCTCCTCAAATATGATTTTGTTTCCACTTCCTTCCCATTGACTTAGGTTGTGGTCTAAGTCCTCTTGTGCCTCATTATAACCACACTGGTGCGTTTCCCATTTATTTTATGTCAGCTACCAAGAGATCAATTGAAAGCCTAGAGAATAGAAAGACAGGGAAATAAATTAGAAGGGAAATTGGAAAAGCAAGAAAAACACATGGCGACGTATTAGCAAGCAAAACTGAAAACTTAAAGTTGTTTTAAGTAAATTAATGCTAGAGGATAACAAAGAAAAGAATAATGTCTGCGACAGATAAAAGACAGTGGCCCAGAAATATCTATCTTCAAGTTGTAAGTCATGCTAATAAGATTAAAGATGAGACATGCATCAAATGATGCCATTTGCTTTGGGCTGTTGGCAGGGTCATTAATTATCTACTGTGTCCTGCGACTGCCGTCTTTGAGACAACTACGTTTCATTACAATGGAGTCGCAAGGAACTGCCTATGCTGGAATCTTGCATTGAACACAGATTTCTGGAGTAAGTCAGTGGGTCAGGCAGCCTCTCTGGAGGACATAGCTAGGAGACTGAAGAAGGATCCCGTTCCAAAACATCACCTATCCATGTCCTCCAGAGATGCTGCCTGACCCACTGTGATACTCCAACACTTTGTGTTCTACATATGTTTCATTAAAATCAATCCAGCCTAAAACCCATTAGGGAAGTTCATTACTTACCTCCCACCATTAAGGTCTCCTACTGAAGACATCTCGTTTTCTCCCAATTGGCTATACCCCAACCCCCTGAATCCATGAACCACCAAAAGTCATGTTTCACCATTGAACAAGCTCCAGCTGACTAACCTCTACATTAAACAATGTCCGAACTCCCTAATTGCAAAGAAGCCCACAACCTCACCCTTAGATTCTGATTACTCCCTCATCCACCTAAGACAGCCACCCCAGACTGTGATGGAACCTCTGATAACCAAATGCCTCCCCACCTTTGACACAGTCAGGCCCTCAAGGTCTGAATCCCACCCTCAATGACTCCAATTGAACCTCTGATAGCTCAGTCTTTTTGTTCACCCGATCAACTGCACCATGCAACCATCACAGTGTTCGGTACTTAATAAGCAAGAGGACTATTCTACATGTGAGAAGGAACTGCAGATGCTGGTTTAAACCGAAGATAGACACAAAAAGCTGGAGTAACTCAGCGGGTCAGGGAGCATCTCTGGAGAGAAGGAATGGGTGACGTTTCCCAATTTTTCTTCGACCCGAAACGTTACCCATTCCTTCTCTCCAGAGATGCTGCCTGTCCCGCTGAGTTACTCCAGCTTTTTGTGTCTAGCTTTGGACTATTCTAAATGTATGTTTTGCACCGGTCTCCAAAAAATGGATGGGCAGCAAATGTATTGTAGGTGGGAGAGAATACAGAAAATTAACTATGATAAAAAATAGAGAAAAAATAATATTTTAAAAATATTATGTGATCTAGCATTACAAAACATGCTAGATCAATTGCCAGACATAAATAAGATATACCCCAGACTATTAGGAAAAGCAATATCAGTAAAAAGCTATTTATCTTCCATCTAAGGGATAATTCTGAAGGACTGAAAGAATGCTAATGTGATACCTTGTTTAAAAAAAAGAGAAAGATGGAGATAGAGTAAATCTGGCAGGCCCAGACAATCTGATTTTGGACTAAATACTGGAAACGATTTTGAGACAAAATAAGCCATTGTTTGAATAGATGCAGATTAGTCAAAGACATGCATTTTTCAATCTGACAAGGGAATATTTTGAGGAGGTTATTGGCATGATGTTGCAATTTACTGTATATAGTCTCTACTGATTTTACAATGGTTGATAAACTCACACAAAGCAAACTACATCTGTTTTGTAAAAGCCTTACGACCCTCAGAAAAATAACGTGGGGGTCCAAAGATTGCTCAGGCAAGGAGCAAAGAATAAGAGGCAATTGATATTTAGGTCCGAGCAAGATTGTACAGAAAGGTTCCAGATAGCTCAGTGGTCTCCTGTTGTCATTGTGTTACTCAATGATTTAGACTGAAAAATGGGGGCATAATTGATTAATTAATTTTAACTTAGTTTAGTTTAGTTCAATTTAGTTTAATTCAATTCAGTTTATTG
This sequence comes from Rhinoraja longicauda, assembly GCF_053455715.1. NCBI lineage: Eukaryota > Metazoa > Chordata > Chondrichthyes > Rajiformes > Arhynchobatidae > Rhinoraja > Rhinoraja longicauda. The sequence continues at coordinate 14,210,190 of NC_135960.1, forward strand.
TCACGTGTACCAGCGTACAGTGAAAAATGTTTTGTTGCGTACTATCCAGTCATTGGAAAGATTTTACATGATTACAATTGAGCCGTCCACAGTGTACAGATGCAGGATTAAGGGAATAATGTATAGTGCAAGATAAAGTCTAGAAAAGTCCAATTGAAAAGTAGTCTGAGGCTCTCCAATGAGGTAGATGGTAGGTCAGGACTGTTCTCTAATTGTTGATAGGATGGTACAGCTGCCTGCTAACAGCTGGGAAGAAACTGTACCAGAATCTGGAGGTTTGTGTTTTCACACTTCCGTACCTCTTGCCTGATGGGAGCGGGGAGAAGAGGGAGTGATTGGGGTGAGACTCGTCCTCGATTATGCTGGTGGCCTTACCAAGGCAGCGTGAAGTGCAGATGGGGTCAATGGAAGGGAGATTGGTTTGTGTGATGGTCTGGGCTGCGTCCACAATCCTCTGCAATATCTTGCTGGTTTGGTGGAGCTGTTCCCAAACCATGCTGTGATGCGCCCCGATTAAATGCTTTCTATGACGTATCTGTAGAAGTTGGTGAGTGTTGTTGGGGACATGCCCAACTCCTCTACCTTCTCGGGGAGTAGAGGCGTCGGTGTGCTTTCTTCGCCATTGCTTCAATATGGCTAGTCCAGGACAAGTTGCTGGTGATATTTACTCCTTGAAACTTGAACCTTTCAACTGGCTCAGTGGCCTCATGCTTTCATTTTATACCTCAATGAGTTAGAGCAGGGTCCTCCAAACTTTCCAGCATGTGGGCCACATTATATATTTCGTACATTTTTGCGGGCCGTAGGAAAAAATGAAGAAGTGTGAGTTTTATAAATTTAATGAACTCAAAAAAGTTTAGACTAGGTTACGGTAGATTAGATTAGGAAAGGTTAAACTAGGTTAGGTTAGATAAAGTTAGTTTACATTAGGTTTATATGGCAACAGATAAATAATATTCAATTTTTAAAAAGGGCTTGAAATATTGGAATATATATATACCATAGGTATACAATTATTTATAAAACAGAAAAAATACAGTTAGCACCACTGGGGGAGAGAGAGAGGAGAGAGAGAGAGAGAGAGAGGGTAGAGAGTGGGGGGAGAGAGTCGGGGTAGAGGGAGCAGCGGGTGAGAGCGGGATCGCGGGGAGGGAGAGGGTGTCGGAGGAGCTGGTGAAGGAGCTCCGCCACTTGTGGGGGCTGCTCCCTCCCTCTCTCTCTCTCCCTGACTCCCAGCGCCAGTGAGATCTGCGCCACCGCTCCACTCTCTTCCCCAGCCCCGTCTCCCTCTATCGCAACAGAATAAGAACAAACAACACAAGTGTAGTTGTTATTCACTGCGGTGAGCGGTGGCGACGAGGAGGGAAGTTTCACTTTTGTTTGTTCCTATTTCGCTGCATTAGTGGGAGACGGGGCCGGGGAAGAGAGTGGGGGAGCGGCGCAGATCTCGCTGGCGCTGGGAGAGAGGGAGAGGGGAGAGAGAGGGAGCAGCTCCTGCAAGTGGCGGCGCTCCTTCACCGGACCCTCTGACACCCTCCCCCTCCCCGTGCTCCCGATCTCACCCCTCGACCCCAACTCTCTCTCCCCCCCTGGGGTGAGCTGGTTGCTCCCTCGACCCCAACTCTCTCCCCCCCCCCGGGGTGAGCTGTGGCGGCGGCAGCGGCAAGGAGGGAAGTTTCCTTGAGTTTGTTGTGTTGCTGAGGGGGTGGAAAAAATCTCGTGACAGGCCGGATGTGGCCCGCGGGCCATAGTTTGGAGATCCCTGATTTGGAGTAAAGAATGGAGGCAAGTTTTTAGATGGTGCAAATATTAGCCAAATGGTTAACAGGAAAAAAAGGTGTTGTCCACAGGTGGATAGTAATGGATCAGTCATTTGGCCAGAACAGAGGTAAAAGGAATAAAATATGGGGAGGCATGAGGTAACACTTCAGAGAAGAGTAAGAAAGGCAAGAATCCGCATGATAAATGGTATAATGGAGAGATGCAAAGAATTAGGTCTTTGAAGTGTGTGTCCATAGTTCCCTGAAGATAGCAGGGCAGGTAGATAGGATTAGACAATAGACAATAGACAAGGTGCAAGACAACAGGTGCAGGAGTAGGCCATTCGACCCTTCGAGCAAGCACCATTCAATGTGATCATGGCTGATCATTCTCAATCAGTACCCCGTTCCTGCCTTCTCCCCATACCCCCTGACTCCGCTATCCTTAAGAGCTCTATCTAGCTCTCTCTTGAATGCATTCAGAGACTTGGCCTCCACTGCCTTCTGAGGCAGTGAATTCCACAGATTTACAACTCTCTGACTGAAAAAGTTTTTCCTCATCTCCGTTCTAAATGGCCTACCCTTTATTCTTAAACTGTGGCCCCTGGTTCTGGACTCCCCCAACATTGGGAAAATGTTTCCTGCCTCTAACGTGTCCAACCCCTTAATAATCTTATATGTTTCGATAAGATCCTCTCTCATCCTTCTAAATTCCAGTGTATACAAGCCTAGCCGCTCCAGTCTTTCAACATACGACAGTCCCGCCATTCCGGGAATTAACTTAGTAAACCTACGCTGCACGCCCTCAATAGCAAGAATATCCTTCCTCAAATTTGGAGACTAAAACTGCACACAATACTCCAGGTGTGGTCTCACTAGGGCTCTAAACAACTGCTGAACTTAAGAAGAACAAGTAACTTCTTAAGAAGGATACTTGTTCTCATTTACTGAACAAAGAACATGAAGCAAGAGCTTGCTAGATCAATATAGAAGAACCATTTTATTACTGCTAGAGTACTGTATTCAGTCCAGGAAGGGTATAATAACCCTAAGGAGGATTAAGAGGAGATTTGCAAGAATATTGGCAGAAATGGAAGGTTTTTGTTATGAAGAGAGATTGGATAAAATGGTATTATTCTCTTTGGAACCAAGAAGCCTAAAAAGATAATTGCATAAAAAACTCAAAATTATGAGACTTGACAGGATAAAGTGAAAGGATTTAGTTCTTGTACCAAAGGGGCCAATAGATTGGGGCCAATGATGAATAAATAGATTAAGCGGTTCTCAGGGTTTTAAAGAAAAAAATCTTCATCCATTTTCTCTTCCCATAATATTCAAGAATTCACACCCATCTGTCAGACCTTCTAACAGACTGAACCGTTTTAATTCTCAGTACAAATTTGCCTCTCCTAGCCTTTTTGCCTTTCGAATGAGGTAGTAAATCAAGTCTGTAAAACATCCAGCATCATTATTTTGAAGAGCAGTGCAGTTATCCATTAGTATCTTGGTAAATATTTACACCACCAGAGAAACATATCGTGCAGAAATTGGCTGCTACACTTCCTATGTTACAATGATTTCTCTCTAAAAGCTCTGAGTGTTCTCATTAGCCAATGTTGGTTTGCAAAACCAAGACTCCCCTTAGGAATATCGCAGAGAAGAAAGATCCTAAGAAAACATCATCTTACTTGACCAGTACCAGATGAGTGAATTAGTTTATTAGTTTAGTTTAGTTTATTATTGTCATGTGTTGCAAGGTACAGTGAAAAGCTTTTATTTTCATGCTATCCAGTCATATAAAAGACTATACATGAATACAATCAAACCATCTGCAGTGCACAGATAAAGAATAGAGTGCAGCATTTAGTGCAAGATATAACAATGAAGTCCAATAAAGTTTGAGTGAAGATAGTTCAAAGGTCTCCATTCGGGTAGATAATTGGACCACACTCTAGAAGACCATTCAATTGCCTGTTAACAGCTGGGTAGAAGTTGTTCCTGAATCTGGAGCTATGTGTTATCACACTTCTCTACTTCTTGCCTGATGGGATAGGGGAGACTGGGGTGAGACTGGTCTTTGAATATGCTGGCGGCCTTGCTGAGTGTGGAGTGTAGGTGGAGTTAATGGAAGGGAGGCTGGTTTTGTGTGATGGTCTGGGCTATGCTCACAACTCTCTGCGCATCTGTAGAAGTTGGTGAGGGTTGTTAGCTCCATGCCGAACGTCGTAAACCTTCTAAGGAAGTAGAGGCATTGGTGTGCTTTCTTGGCCATAGTTCCGATGTGGTTGGTCCAGGACAGATTGCTGGTGACATTTATTCCAAGGAACTTGAAACTTTCCACCAGCAGAATCACAATAGATTGGGATGTCTGTACTAGGAAAGTAACTGCAGATGCTGGTACAAATCAAAGGTATCATAAATTGCTGGAGTAACTCAGCAGGTCAGGCAGCATCTCTGGAGAGAAGGAATGGGTGACGTTAAGATCCTTCTTCAGACTGATGTCATATATCATATCATCATCATATATATACAGCTCGGAAACAGGCCTTTTCGGCCCACCAAGTCTGCGCCGCCCAGCGATCCCCACACATTAACACTATCCTACACCCACTAGGGACAATTTTTTACATTTACCCAGTCAATTAACCTACATACCTGTACGTCTTTGGAGTGTGGGAGGAAACCGAAGATCTCGGAGAAAACCCACGCAGGTCACGGGGAGGACGTACAAACTCCTTACAGTGCAGCACCCGTAGTCAGGATCGAACCTGAGTCTCCGGCGCTGCATTCGCTGTAAAGCAGCAACTCTACCGCTGCGCTACCGTGCCACCATGTCAGGGGGGCGGGACAAAGAAAGGATATAGGTGGAGACAGGAAGACAGTGGGAGAACTGGGAAGGGGGAGGGGAAGAGAGGGACAGAGGAACTATCTAAAGTTAGATGTGTGTACTGCTTTGCTTGGCTGAAGTCAATCACAATCTCCTTTGTCTTGCTAACAATGAGGTAGAGGTTGGTACCTTGGCATCAAGTTAGATGGTTCTCAATATCCTTTTGTTACTCTGTAGAATTAGAAAGCTCTGCCTTTGGAGCAGCAGCTAGTGCTAATGAGCAATAGTGGGCACTGGTGGCAAATTTAATACGGGTGGCATCCTGCCCTAGAGCGAGATCCCTTTACAACTCTGCCATGGAATTTACATTTAAGGGCCTCAGGGACCCACTGTTGCTTCTGATACAGAATAAATTAAATCATGCAATGAATGGCCCATCAGGGTTATTCAACAAAGGTTCCTAAGAGTGGAGAAGGGTGTGACAAGCCCTTGTGTAACCATCTCTCTGGATAACAGGAATCTACAGTCGAACCTGTAGAGCATGAACATCAATATTGCCACACAAGAGCCCTCACAAATGATGTTGATATAGAAACTCTCACATAGAAAGCCAGATGCCCATCAAGATCAGATTAATAGAGGAAACGGCTTTGTGCCAACAGTCACCTCATACAGATTTCTCTCACACAGCAGAGGAGCAGATGAAACCCAACCACGCGGGAGACACAATTTCCAGTTTCGTAGCAGCAGTCAGCAACATTATTTTCAAAGATTTACCACATGTTTTACAGCAACAGTCCTGACTCATGCCTTCAAACTCTTGCTCTGTGAAATCATAGTCGTAGTCAGCTTATTTTAGTCTGTTCACCAAGAAGTGGGGGGTAAAAATGTCAGAGAGAGAGAGAGAGTCAAACTAGCTTCTAGCATTTGAGCCCTGACCTTAGATTACATCCTTGGGTTGGCGGATGGCCAGAACAATGTTTTGAGGCTGCAACGTGAAAGTTCTTACGCTCATTATGTAGCCAGTGGATCATTTTACCAAATTCTATGCCGTACCCACGCATCCTACCCTATTGCAAACTAACATTCAGAAGTACCCCCCCCCCCCAAGAAACATAACATTACATTTCGGGTAACTACAACTTTTAATAATTAAATCATGTGCGAGATTTTACTAACCAAATTGCACGAAGCAAAATATGCTAAATTGTCTTTGTGCTTTGATCACTGATTTAAAGGAAGATTTGTAATGGAGATATGTTGAGAAACAGATGGTTAAGCAACAAACTGTGCATATCCCACGTAAGTGGAATGTGTGGTTCAGACTGTGGGTAGTGATGCCCTGGCTTTGGCAACATTGTAACCACGAGATGGTATGTCCATTGCTCTGGAATGTCTTATGTTTAAAATTGCGGAGTCTTTTGTGTGTCAACACAAGACACCTGCACACATGTCGCCGTTATTAAATTGTGTTCCATCTGCTGGAGCAAAACCCAAGAATTCATTAAATGATGTTTGTGAAGGAAGTCTCACACTGAGATTATATTTTAACCCTGCGAGTCCTGAATTATCTCTACCTTCGGCTTCAAAATCCTCCTCCAGAAAATCCTGATCGATTTAGACTTTAAACTTTGGAGATACAGCGCGGAAACAGGCCCTTCGGCCCACCGAGTCCATACCGACCAGCGATCACCCCGTACACTAGCACTATCCTACACACTAGGGACAATTTACAATTTGTTTACCAAAGTCTATTTACCTACAAACCTGTATGTCATTGGAGTGTGGGAGGAAACCAGAGCACCCACTCAGTCACAGGGAGAATGTACAAACTCTGTACAGGCAGCACCCATAATCAGGATCGAACCCAGGTCTCTGGTGCTGTAAGGCAGCATTTCCACTGCTGCTCCACTGTGCCACAACTGAAAATGCTTAGAAATTATGCTTCCCAATATTGCTGTGCTCTGGGGATAAGTTGATAACGTTTGTCAGACATCTACAAAGCGTAGTGATGGGATGCTACTTTCTCACCAAACTAGTTGCTTGTCACAAGGCCTTAAGGAGGAAATGCCATTCATCTTTGACATAGTTTGCCACTGAGGTGGAATGTTCTGTGAGGCACACTTGAGCAAGATCCATTCTGTACAAATAACGTCAGTGAAGGCCGAAAGTCGCACAGTGCTGGTCTGAGGGTAGACATAAAATGCTGGAGTAACTCAGCGGGTCAGGCAGCATCTCGGGAGAGAAGGAATGGGTGAGGTTTCGGGTCGAGACCGTTCTTCAGACTGATGTCAGGGGAGGGGGCGGGACAAATACCCTAGAATTTAGAAGGATGAGAGGGGATCTCATTGAAACATATAAGATTATTAAGGGATTGGACACGCTAGAGGCAGGAAACATGTTCCCGATGTTGGGGGTGTCCCGAACCAGGGGCCACAGTTTAAGAATAAGGGGTAGGCCATTTAGAACGGAGATGAGGAAAAACGTTTTCACTCAGAGAGTTGTGAAGCTGCGGAATTCTCTGCCTCAGAAGGCAGTGGAGGCCAATTGGATGCTTTCAAGAGGGAGTTAGAAAGAGCTCTTAATGATAGCGGAGTCAAAGGATATGGGGAGAAGGCGAGAACGGGGTACAGATTGTGGATGATCAGCCATGATCACGGTGAATGGCGGTGCTGGCTCGAACGGCCGAATGGCCTACTCCTGCACTTACTATAACAAAATGGCGGCACTGCCCTAGCAGCTGCCGCTCACCTGCGGTCCATTTGTCTTTGTGTTTTTGTTGGGTTTTTTTGGTCTTAATTGTAGTTGTGATGTGGTGTTTTTGTGTTTGTGTACTATGTGTGTATGTGGGGGGGAGGGGGAAACTGTAACACTATAAATATGTGTCCCTTCAGAATGGAGACCCGACCTTTGTGTTCTGGGCCGTGTCTCCGTTCCTGCTGCGGCCTACCATCGGCCCAACTCCTGGAGCTGTCGGCCTCCAGGGCTCTGGTTCGCAGAGCCCGCGGATCGCACTTACCACCACCGGAGCCGGCCGTCTTCGGAGGCTGCGGGAGCGGCTGCGACTCGCCTTAGGCTCGGGCCGCGTGGATGCCGACATCGGGAGCTCCGGCAGCGGCAGCGTGTTCGCCCACCCCGAATCGCGGGGCTTGGGGCGCGGACATTTCACCGTCCGGCGCGGCCTAGGATGGCCGCGGGATATTTCTCTGCTGGGCGGGGGCTTCAATGTCGGGAGCCACGACCGCCCCGACGTGCAGCAACAGCGGCAGCGACAGCGACAGCGTATTCGCCCGCCCCGGATCGGACTTATCATCGGCGGAGCCGGCCGTCTTCAGAGGCTGCGGGAGCGGCTGCGACGCGACGCGCCTTGGGCTTGGCCCGCTGTGGACCGTCCGGTGCGGCCTGCAACCACAACAACCTGGCTGCGGGCGAGGACAGCAGGAGAAGGGAAAGACATTGTGGCCTTCCATCACAGTGAGGAGAGGACTGGAAGAGACTCACTGTGATGGATGTTTCTTTGATGGATGTTTCTTTTTTGTGTGTTTTTTTGGGGTTGGGTGGTTCAAGTGCCTGTTTGATGTTTTTATTGTTGGACTGTGTTTTGGGGGGTTTTAGGGTGTGTGATTTGAATGCCTATTTAATGCTTCTATTGTTGGACTGTGTTTTGGGGGGTTTTGGGGGTTGGGTAATTTGGGTGCCTGTTTAGTGCTTTTATTGTTGGACTGTGGGTGATTGAATTAACATTTTGTTCAAGATGGCCGCGCCGTTGTGTTTGGCTGCCTGCCACTGTATGTTTCTTTTTTTTTCCTAGTCAGATGTGCAGCACTTTGGTCAACGTGGGTTGTTTTTAAATGTGCTATACAAATAAATTGACTTGACTTGACTTGACTATTGTCTATTGTCTATTGTCTAAAGATAGAATGTAGTCGGAGACAGTAAAACTAGTGGGAGAACTGGGAAGGAGGTGGGGCTAGAGAGGGAAAACAAGGGCTATCTGATGTTAGAGAAGTCAATGTTCATACCGCTGGGGTGCAAGCTGCCCAAGCGAAATATGAGGTGCTGTTCCTCCAATTTGCACTGGGCCTCACTTTGACAATGAAGGAGGCCGAGGACAAAAAGGTCAGATTGGGAATGGGAGGGGGAGTTGAAGTGCTGAGCCACCGGGAGATCAAATAGGTTAAGAGCAGAGGTGTACAGCAAAACAATCGCCTGGGCTTGGTCTCGCCGATGTAGAAAAGTTGGAACAGCGGATACAGTAGATGAGGTTGGAGGAGGTGCAAGTGAACCTCCAACCTATTGGGTTCCGTTAGCACTTTGCCTATTGCTCCTTGATTAAGCTTTAGCTTTTGCTCTTTGTACGAGGGTGCAGCAGCAGAGTTGAGTTGCTGCTTTACAGGGCCAGGGACACGGGTTCGATCCTGACTATGGGTGCTGACTGTACGGAGGTTTGTTCGTTCTTCCTGCGAATTTCTCTGTCTGCTCCGGTTTCCTCCCACACTTCAAAGACGTACAGGTTTGTAGGTTAATTGGCTTCTGTAAATTGAAAATTGTCCCAGGAGTGTAGGATAGTGCACAGCTGGGATAATTTACGGGGTGATTGCTGGCAGGCACGGACCTGGTGGGCCGAAGACCTAAAGTCTAAAGTAAAGCTGTCCAATTCATTCCATCTCCTTGCACTCCACTTGTCTTTTCTTTTCAAGTTTATATCCATTTCCATGTTGAAATGTAATGGTAATATTTCTGCCAACACCCTTTCAAGCAGTGCATTCTAAATCTTAATAAACTGTTTCTTTCCACATAGAAAAATAATTCCTTAGCAATTAACGCAAGAATTCCCTAATGAAGATTGAAAGATTTGGTTAGTTCTTCTTTCCTACTATCCGGCAGTTTGCTAGAGGCACGCTTTCGTTTTTTTAGTTTTGGAGATACCACGCGGAAACAGGCCCTTCGGCCCACCGAGTCCGCACTGACCAGCGATCCCCACACATTAACACCATCCTACACACACTAGGGACAATTTACACATTCGCCAAGCCAATTAACCTACATTAACCTGGAGTGTGGGAGGAAACCGAAGATCTCGGAAAAAACCCACGCAATGATGGGGAGATCGTACAAACTACGTAGAGACAGCACCCGTAGTTGGGATCGAACCCGGGTCTCCGGCGCTGCAAGCGCTGTAAGGCAGCAGCTCTTCCGCTGTGCCACCGTGACCACCCCGACCTTCTATGTGGTGGGTTCAGAAAGGTGGAAATTAGGACATGGGGGCAGACTGTCCTTGGAGGATTTTCTGTCCATCATTAGCCCCGCTGTTATAACTTAAGGTTTTAAAGAAGTCGCAAGAAATATAAACAGGCAGCAGCAGAACAGACGGCCACTGTATGAAAGTTGCACAATGCAAGAGCCGTCAGCAAAGCTCTGCATAATGTATTTTGCTGTTTGACCCCGAGTTCCACATGGTGCTACAGTAAGTTATTGCCCCGTTGTCCTGTGAGCACTGCTGTGAATTTGTGATTTGAAGTAAATGTGACCCAAAGGACATGGAAGTATGACCGGTCAGCTGCAAATAATTATCAAAATACCACGCTGCAATTCTTTGTGCAATCTTAGTATTTCAGATCTTCAATGTCAGAGTGATTAGTTGATACATTATGGACTTGGCCTCTGCCCAGTGGCCTCCAATATTAGATTGAGGCAAATAATGCAAACAATGTATTATTTCTGCACTTCACTCTGGTGAGTAACTGCACTTTAAAAAGTAAACGTTGAAACTATTTATTTTTATTGTGCAGGCGTCAGCTACTTCGCTGAAGGAGAAAAATAATGCACCTTAATATTTATCCAGCAGATAACTAATATGTTATGACTTCTATTTCTGCAATTTGCAATACATGTAATTTAAATTGCGATAAAAAGCAGTTTCAGACCCATTTACCTGTGAATGACTCAACTAACACACAAAATGATCCTGTCAAATTCCTGACTCCTGTAAACCTTGAAGGCTGACACTGTGCGTTCTTTGTATGCTTTCATTCGCTACTGTTGTCTGGGGAAAGAATAAGGCAGTGAAACTAATTGACTAACACAATCAAAGAACCAGCATATCCAAGATATACCCAATGGTCTCCTGACGTGCCATGCGATTCTCGGGAAATGTTTCAATTGTACATTTCTTTCGTTGTGACGCTACCCTTGCTCCCATGTGGAAGATTTATACAATCATTGAAGAATCATAGAAATGTTATAACACAAAGGGAGACAGTTCAGCACAAGGAGTGATGTCAGTCCCATTTCTTTGAGTTTAGTTTAGAGATACAGTGCGGAAACAGACCCTTTGGCCCACCGAGCCCGCACTGGCCAGCGATCCCTGCACATTAAAACTGCCCTACACACACTAAGGACAATTTTACCTTTTGTACCAAGCCAACTAACCTACAAACCTGTACGTCATTGGAGTGTGGGAGGAAACCGAAGATCTCAATCTCGGAGAAGACCCACGCAGGTCAACGGGAGAACGTACAAACTCTATAAGATCCCCTCTCATCCTTCTAAATTCCAGTGAATATGAGCCCAGTTGAACCATTCTTTAGCTCAGTCGATCCATTCTTTATTTATTGTGTCTCGTAACATTGTGTCTTCTAATTAGAATCATCAGATGGAAATCTGGCCACTTCATTTAGGTCACAATTGTTTGGAAGGATTACAGTTGAGAGAAGAAGTTAAAACCATGCCGAGCACCCAGAGTCAGGATCGAACCCGGTTCTCTGGTGCTGTAAGGTGGTAGCTCTACTGCTACACCACCATTTTCTGCAGCTTGCATTTCAAAATCCCTTATAAAAGCTTTGAATGATTTTCCTCCACCATCCCAATCACTATATTTTTGCCGAAAAAGTCCTTTCCTCGTTTCCCCTTGCACTGTTTCTCACTTTAAACTTCTGTTTCCACGTTGCTAATCCATCTGTTAATGGGAACAACTTCACAGTTTATCACACTGAACCCACATCATATCTTTGCACACCTCTGTTAAATCTCCTCAGCCTTCTTTGCTTTAAGGAGAACCATCTTAGCCTCTCCATTCTATAGACAATAGACAATAGACAATAGGTGCAGGAGTAGGCCATTCAGCCCTTCGAGGCAGCACCGCCATTCAATGCGATCATGGCTGATCACTCTCAATCAGTACCCCGTTCCTGCCTTCTCCCCATACCCCCTCACTCCGCTATCCTTAAGAGCTCTATCCAGCTCTCTCTTGAAAGCATCCAACGAACTGGCCTCCACTGCCTTCTGAGGCAGAGAATTCCACACCTTCACCACTCTCTGACTGAAAAAGTTCTTCCTCATCTCCGTTCTAAATGGCCTACCCCTTATTCTTATACTGTGCCCCTTGTTCTGGACTCCCCCAACATTGGGAACATGTTTCCTGCCTCTAATGTGTCCAATCCCCTAATTATCTTATATGTTTCAATAAGATCCCCCCTCATCCTTCTAAATTCCAGTGTATACAAGCCTAATTGCTCCAGCCTTTCAACATACGACAGTCCCGCCATTCCGGGAATTAACCTAGTGAACCTACGCTGCACGCCCTCAATAGCAAGAATATCCTTCCTCAAATTTGGAGACCAAAACTGCACACAGTACTCCAGGTGCGGTCTCACCAGGGCCCGGTACAACTGTAGAAGGACCTCTTTGCTCCTATACTCAACATTCTAACCTTGTTGCTGAAATCATTCGTTCCTGGAATCATCCTGGTAAATCTTCTCTGCTTGGTCTCATGGATCTCACTTCACTTAAAGTGTGTGCCGACCAGAAATGAATCTAACACATTTTTATTTCAGTTCATGTTTGACTTGAATGGGCAATAAAGTTGAAATAATTTACAGGGCTACTGTAAAAGAGTAGTTTAATGGGAATTAATAGATTGCACTAAAAGGATACAAAGCTGACCTGATAGGCTGAAAGGTCTCCTTTGTGGTGCAACAATTAAGGATATACAAAATGGTGTCCTGATGTGCTAATTAAGTTGCACAATAATTCTTTTTTTTTTAATAGCTTTTAATCCATTAAGTTACAATGGAAATGTGTCACAATTTCAAACCCAATTTCTTTCTTAAATCTTACACAACTGCAATGCAAAGACATTTGATCATCTCCAGGCATTATTATCTAATCATTTCAATATGAAAACTCCATGGAGGCATCGTGAAGTTACAAATAATCTTTAGAGAGAGAAATTACCCTAACCTGAACCTTCTGCATCCATGATTCCAATTGCTGTTAACTTTCTCTAATAAAACCAAGAGTGTCCAGTGTAAAATGCATGCACATAGAAACATGGAAACATAGAAAATAGGTGCAGGAGTAGGCTATTCAGCATTTCGAGCCAGCACTGCCATTCAATATGGTCATGGCTGATCATCCAATATCAGTACCCCATTCTTGCTTTCTCCCCATATCCCTTGATTCCATTAGCCCTAAGAGCGATATCTAACACTCTCTTGAATACATCCGGTGAATTGGCCTCCACTGCCTTCTGTGGCAGAGAATTCCACAGATTCACAGCTCTCTGTGTAAAAAAGTTTTTCCTCATCTCAGTCCTAAATGGCCTACACCTTATTCTTAAACTGTGACCCCTGGTTCTGGACTCCTCAGCATCTGGGACATTTTTCCTGCATCTAGCCTTTCCAATCCCTTAAGAAATATATATGTCTCTATAAGATCCCCTCTCATCCTTCTAAATTCCAGTGAATATAAGCCCAGTTGAACCATTCTTTAGCCCAGTCGATCCATTCTTTATTTATTGTGTCTCATAACATTGTGTCTTCTAATTAGAATCATCAGATGGAAATCTGGCCACTTCATTTAGGTCACAATTGTTTGGAAGGATTACAGTTGAGAGAAGAAGTTAAAACCATGCCACAAAATTGTGCTGCAAAGAGGATTTTGATCATGTGTGGTGTAAATCCCTTCTTATTTGGTGCCCTTGTTGCATGAATTCATTAAGTTACCAATCAACTAGAAATTTAACATGTCTCTGATTTCTTTTCTTGCCAAGCTACATAGCGCAAACCGAATATCGCTACATGTGTTCAACCTCCCATGAGAACAGGACCTCACCAACTCTCTGTAAACACATCCCATATGTTTCGAATTTCCTCCGCAGTCTAGTCTAAAGGCAGCAGAAATCCCATGCTTCAATCTTGGGAGAAATGAGAGAATGCCTCGTGGGCTCCTTTTATTCTTCAGTCTCGATTGTTCTGCTTATCATTGCTTTGAAGTAATGTTATGAATCTGCTCCATATTGTGTTGGACGGTATTCATTGCAGCGTTTAGATGAAAGTTCTTAAGTGACTTCAAAGCGGTTTGGAGATACTGAGTTCATGCTATATAAATATAAAGTCTTACTGAACCTTTTCTCCTTACTTGTCATGTAACTTACTGTGACTATAAGAGCAGGTTAGATGCAAGGATTCTATAGAAAGTGACTCACCTTAACTTACAAAGCCTTTCCATCAAGGCAAGATTGTGATGGGAAATTCACCACTTCTTTGAATGAGAGTTGTTCCAATGGCAATTAAGAAGAAAGACACCATCTAGGAAAAACATCCTGGCTCATTACTATCCTATTCACTATCCTGAACTTAAATTCAAGGAATTAAATAAATCTGGAACAGGATCTTAAAGCATAAACTGGTTACAGCTCAAGTTGAGGCCATTTGGCCCATCAAATATGTGCCGGCTATGCACTAGAGTAATTTTTATTTTCACCATATATTTATCCAGTTCTCTGCTGAAGGTCACAAAGGATCTAACCTCCACCACATCTTCAGGCTGTGCATTCCAGATTCTAATCATATACGGCATTTAAAAAAGTTTTTTTTCTTAAAACATTCTTAATTATTTTTCCCTTTATTTGGTGCTTCTGACTATTAGTTTGTGACGTCTCCATCAATAGGATCAGCTTGCCATTATCCATGCTGTGCATTATTTCATGTACTTCTATCAGATGTCTTCTCAGCCTTATTTTCTCTAAAGAAAACATTCCGGGCTGTCTCATCTATCCTTGTATCCATAACCCTTCATCCCTGGAACCATTCTTATAAATTTAAATAGAAATCTGGAATTAATAATGGCAACCATCATCATGATCATAATCATAATCATAATCATACTTTATTAGCCAAGTATGTTTTGTAACATATGAGGAATTTGATTTGCCATACAGTCATGCCAATAAAAAGCAAGAAAACACACAAAATACATTTTAACATAAACATCCACCACAGTGACTCCTCTACTGTGATGGATGGCGAAAATAAAGTTAAATCTCTTCCCTTCTTTGTTCTCCCGTGGTCGGGGGCCTCGAGCCTTCTGTTGACAGGACGATCTTGGCTCCCGTAGCCAGTGGTTGGGCCCTCTGCATCGGGACGATCAAGCTCCTGCATTGGGGGGGATCTCAGCCTCCCCCGTGTCAGACAATCGGACCCTGTGTCGGGGCTGGTCGAACCTCTTGTGACTTTGGAGCTTGCCGACATCAGTCTCTACTCATGACCGCGAGCTCCTCGATGATGAAAACCGCAGGCCGCGGTTGGAGTGTGGATCTCAGGCAATGAGGGGCTTCTAATACCACGCCCCCGCGTCCACGCCCCCGCGGTGGGGGCTCAAAGTCAGTCTCGAGCAAGGCTGCCAGCTCCATGATGTTAGGCCGCAGAGCGACCGGAGATACGATCCAGAAAACAATCGCAAGGTAAGAGATTGAAAAAAAAAATCCCTCGACCCCCCCACCCCCCACAGAAAACAAACCAGAGAACATTAACACATACTGTTTAAAACACACTAAAAATAATTTAAAAAAAGCTGAAAAGACAGACAGACCGTTGGCGGGGCTGCCATCGCTGACGGCGCCACCCATACTGATTCTTATAACAATTCACCAGGTCCACTAACGTTCTGCAGGGAAAGAAATCTGTTCATCCTTACCTGGGGTCTGGATTACCTGTGAGTCAGACTCAGGTCTGTTTTTTTTTGTCTTCTTCATGAAAGGACTGCAGATGGAGCATGTTGGTCAGCATGGGTAAGTTAGGCTGAAGGGTCTGTTTCCATGCTCTATGACTCTATGACTCAAGCAGTTCCTTGGAATTGAGGATCAC
Organism: Rhinoraja longicauda; assembly: GCF_053455715.1. Lineage (NCBI taxonomy): Eukaryota > Metazoa > Chordata > Chondrichthyes > Rajiformes > Arhynchobatidae > Rhinoraja > Rhinoraja longicauda. Next base: position 14,225,924 of record NC_135960.1, read on the forward strand.
TTGATTTTACTTATCTTTTATGAGCTCTTGAGGGGCTACTAATACCAGCATGGGACCACACTCTTCCACATAGACGGAAAGGGCTAGCAAGTGGCTGTTTGGAAGGTGGATCGTTCATTCTGTTGTCTTTAGGAGCTTCTGCGAGCTCCAAAAATATAGCAGCAATGTTCTCAAAACCAACTCCTCGAGCGTCAAAGGCCAAATATTCCCCATGAGTCACAAGTCATTGACTCTTAATCACCCACTGAAATGGTCTATTGCAAGCCATCCAGTTCAGAAGCAGTTTGAGGTGGGCAATCAATGGTAGCCCAAGCCACGATACCTACCCACATGCAATGAATGAGAGCAAACAAAAAAACTCCCATTCTTGACTTGAGACAAAATCCAAGCTGATACTTCACTGTACCCGAGGTTAGAAACATAGAAACATAGAAAATAGGTGCAGGAGTAGGCCATTCGGCCCTTCGAGTTAATGTCATCATTATTGGACCTGGGTAGAGTGGATTGGAGAGGATATTTCTACTAGTATTGTATGTTCTCCCTGTGACTGCATGGATCTTCTCTGTGTGCTCTGGTTTTCTCCCACATTCCAAAGACGCTAGGCTTGTAGGTTAATTGGCCTCTGTAAATTGCCGCTAATGTGTAGGATGCAAAACTGGGATAACATGGAACTAGTTTAAGGTTGATTGCTGGCTGGCACAAACTCAGTGGGCCGCAGGCCTGTTTCCATGCTACTGCATCACTAAACCAAACTAAACTAGACTAAAATAGCGTGCGGTCAATCCTATTACCAACAGCATATCTTAGGTTCATATCAATTAAAAATGAACACAATGGTGTTTCATATCCAGCAAAATGATGCTAAATGCATTCCCTTGTCGGCCTGTTAGCAACATATGGGGCAAAATGTATTTTGCCATCGGCATGATTATACTTAAATGCATACTCTACAAGTTTCAGCACAGAAGCATACCAATTGTTCCATGAGCTACACTAGACAACTGTATTTGCATTCATTCACAGGGGGTGGGTATTGGAAAGGTTAAAGTTATTGTCCGTGAACTCTTTGACTTGCTCAGATCTGTAAGAGCACAGTTTAACAAACATACTTTCTGGGTCTGCTTACAGAGGGCAAGGAAGGCCAATAGATTTCCTTCATTGAGGCCTTTCGAAAACAATTTAGGATTTTAAAACAATCAAGCAATTATTGGAAATGAGCTTATTATCAGTAATAGCAGCCAGCAAATGGCTGAATTATTAACATTTAAGCTCCTCGGTTGTCACGGTAGGATTTGAACTAATTCGTCACAGTCTCTGTGTTACCAGGCCAGTAATTTAACCATGACCCACCCCCCCCCCCCCCCCCCGGCTCTCAAAACTCACCAATGAGCAGCAACTTAATGGGATTATTTGAAGAGATAACAATGAGGGTAGTGAGGTTGATGAAGTCAACATTGACGTCTCTAACGCCTTAGCCATGGGAGATATATCCAAAAGATTAGAGCCCATCGGATCCATGGCAAGGGGGTAGCTTGGATTTAAAGCTGGCTTGGTAATTAATCAGAGATGGAGGGTGTTAGTGGAGTGTTGTCCTTGTGATGAGAAGCCTCTGCTGTATCACAGGGATCCATGCTGCAATCTTTAATATTTATTACATACGTTATGATTTAATGAAGATAGACACAAATTGCTGGAACAACTCAGCGGGACAGGCAGTATCTCTGGATAGAAAGAATGGGTGATGTGTCAGGTTGAGATCCTTCTTCAGATCTGAAGATGGGTCTCGACCCGAAAGGTCACCCACTCCTTCTATCCAGAGATGCTGCCCATCCCGCTGAGATATTCAAGCATTTTGTGTCTATCTTTGGTTTAAACCAGCATCTGCAGTTCCTTCCTACAACATGATTTAATGAATATTGGAGGAATGGTTGACAGGTTTGCAGATGAAATGAAAATTATGTTGTTGGTGCTGAGGAAAATTGTCATAGGGTACAAGATGATGTCGATCAGTTGGTAAAATGGGCAGAGCAATGCAGATGAAGCCTGATAATTACAAGGCAATGCTCTTTAGGAGGACTAACAATGGTAGGACAAACGCTATGAATAGTAGGCCAAAAAGATGTTCTGGGAAACGGATGGATCCAGTGTGTAGGAAAGAACTGCAGATGCTGGCTTATACCAAAGGTAGACACAAAATGCTGGAGTAAACTCAGCAGGTCAGGCAGCATCCCGTCTGAAGATGGACCCAGTGTACAAGTCCTGAAGATGGCAGCAAAGATAGTCAGATAAGTTGACACAAAGGACACTGAAACCTTGCCTTCATTCACCGGGAATAATTCGTAAGAGCAAGAGGTCATAGTACAAGGTTCTAATAGCTGGAGTACCGTGTACAGTTCTGATCACCACTCTATAGGAAGGATGTGATTGCACTGGGCAAGGTGCAGGGGAGGTTCACCGAAATGTTGAGATTCATATTCAGATTCAGACTTAGATCAGATTATTGTCATATACTCCAGGGTGCAATGAAATTCCTTGATCACACGACTGATGGCCGTGAGGGAGCGTTTAACTTATGAAAATAAGCTAGATAGGCCATGGAGTGGAGGAGTCTGATGGGGTCACAATAAAAGACACACAATATTATGAGGGGCATAGATAGGGTAGATAATAGGAAACCCTACCCCATAGCTGAGGTTTCGAAACTCAGCAGATAGGCTTAGTCACTCTATAGATTTAGGGTTGGAGGGGATGTAAGGAAGAACATTTTCATCCAAAAGGGTGTTGGAATTGGAACCCTCTGCCTGGGGGATATGTGGAGGCTGTGATTTTCATAACATTTCAGAAATATCTAAATAACCACTTGAATTGCCAAGGCTTAGTGGGATAGAGAATAAGTGCTGGTAAATCTAATAGGAATCTGAGGGGTAACTGTTTCACACAGAGGGTGGTGGGTGTATGGAACAAGCTGCCAGAGGAGGTAGTTGAGGCAGGGACTATACCAAAGTTTAAGAAATAGATGGACAGGTATATGGATAGGACAGGTTTGGAGGGATATGGACAAAACAAGGACAAGTGGGACCAGTGCAGTTGGGACATGTTGGCCAGTGTGGGCAAGTTGGGCCGAAGGGCCTGTTTCCGCACTGTATGACTCTCTGACTCTAATAAGTTGTAAAGACCCTTAATGTTTAGCAAGGACATTTTTTTTAATGTCTTTTATGTTAGCTATGAGAATTGTGTTTACAGACCTGTTATGTTGCTGCAAGTAAGAATGTTATTGTTCTGTTTTTCAGTACATATGACAACTAAATCACTCTTGCCTCTCTCTTGAATCTTGGTAGACTGAGGGTTTGTTCCTGTGTCAACTGACGTCGTCAATTTATGACTCTCATTCATAAATCAAACCCTGCAAATGTTGGAAAGCTGAAATAAAAACAGAGAGTGTTGGAAACTGGATCATTAAAGTGAAACGCTAACATTATTTCTCTCACAGACGCCATCTGATCTGCTGTGTATTTCCAACATTTTCTCATTTTCTTTCTGCATGAGACATTTAGACAAGTGCATGGATAGGACAGAAGGATATGGGCCATTTGCAGGCGGGTGGGATGAGACATGTTGGCCAGTGTGGGCAAGTTGGGTCAAAAGCCCTGTTTCCAGGCTGTGTGACTATAACTATGAGAACATATGCTAATTAGGGCAACTTGCAGCCCAGCAGTATGAACATTGACTTCTCCAACTTTAGATAGTTCCTCTGTCCCTCTCTTCCCCTCCCCCTTCCCAGATCTCCCACTGTCTTCCTGTCTCCACCTATATCCTTCCTTTGTCCCGCCCCCCTGACATCAGTCTGAAGAAGGATCTCGACCCGAAACGTTACCCATTCCTTCTCTCCTGAGATGCTGCCTGACCTGCTGAGTTACTCCAGCATTTTGTGAATAAATACCTTCGATTTGTACCAGCATCTGCAGTTATTTTCTTGCACTGCTAATTAGGGACAGTCAGTATGGCTTTGTCCAGGAAAGGCCATATCTTACCAACTTGACTGAACTTTTTGAGGAGTTGATCGATGATTGTAGAGTAATGGATATTGTCTCCATGGATGTTAGTAAAGCATTTGAAAATGTTCCTCATGGTCGGCTGATCCAGAAAATTAAGATATAAGGAGAGGTGCGTGGCAATTATTTTACACAGAGGGGATGGGTGCTTGGAACGTGCCGAGGTAGATGAGATAGTGCCATGTAAGGGACATATAGATATGTAAAAATAGATACTCCAAAGACGTACAGGTATGTAGGTTAATTGGCTGGGTAAATGTAAAAATTGTCCCTAGTGGGTGTAGGATAGTGTTAATGTACGGGGATCACTGGGCGGCACGGACTTGGAGGGCCGAAAAGGCCTGTTTCCGGCTGTATATATATGATATGATATGATATGATGTAGAGTATGGAGGGATATGGATCACGTGCAAGCACAGGAGAGTACTTTAACCTGGCATCATGTTCAGCATTGTGGGCCGAAGGGCCTGTTTCTGTATTGTACTGTTCTATGATTCCTCTCTGGTTCTCATCAGTTAGCTAGTGCTCCATCAATGCTAAAATACTACCTCAATACCATGAGCCCTTAACCTGCACCTTACCCTTTCGTGTGCAGGAAGGAACTGCAGATGCTGGTTTACACCAAAGATAGACACCAAATGCTGGAGTAACTCAGCGGGCCAGACAGCATCTCTGGAGAGCAGGAAAGGGTGACGTTTCGGGTCGAGACCTTCCTTCAGACTGGGAGTCAGGGAGAAGGAGACTGGAGGTGTGAAGAGTAAGGTGTGAACACAACAGATCAAAGCAGACGATGTTCAAGGAAATGTAGAATGGTTCATTGTTAAGGTGAGGGGAATGTGACAATGAGGCATACATGTTGTATCTCCTGAAAACTGTTTTGGATAACTAAATAAACTAATTCTACATTTCTACATTAAATACAATACATACATTACATTACAATTCTACATTAAACTCAGACTACATTTTATCTCTACCGCCCACTCCCCTGACAGCAGTCTGAAGAAGAGTCTTGACCTGAAACGTCACCCATTCCTTCTCTCCAGAGATACAGAAACATAGAAACATAGAAAATAGGTCCAGGAGGAGACCATTTGGCCCTTTGAGCCAGCACCGCCATTCAATGTGATCATGGCTGATCATCTACAATCAGTAACCTGTGCCTGCCTTCTCCCCATATCTTATCGAAACTTATAAGATTATTAAGGGGTTGGACACGTTAGAGGCAGGAAACATGTTCCCAATGTTGGGGGAGTCCAGAACAAGGGGCCACAGTTTAAGAATAAGGGGTAGGCCATTTAGAACGGAGATGAGGAAAAACTTTTTCAGTCAGAGAGTTGTGAATCTGTGGAATTCCCTGCCTCAGAAGGCAGTGGAGGCCCATTCTCTGAATGCATTCAAGAAAGAGCTAGATAGAGCTCTTAAGGATAGCGTAGTCAGTGGGTGTGGGGAGAAGGCAGGAACGGGGTACTGATTGAGAATGATCAGCCATGATCACATTGAATGGGGTGCTGGCTCGAAGGGCCGAATGGCCTACTCCTGCACCTATTGTCTATTGTCTATTGTCTATTGATTCCACTAGATGCTACCTGTCCAGCTGAGTTACTCCAGAATTTTGTGTCCATCTTTAATATTATTTCATCCATATCCAGCCTAGGTATTACCTATCTTCAAATAACTCCAATAAGTTTATTATACATGATGCCACTTATAAAACTGCATTACACTGTCTGATTGCAATATGATTTTCTAAACATCCAGTTACTACTTCCTTTTTAATGGATTCCAGCATTGTCACCATGAAAGATTTTAGGTTAACTACCCTATTCTTGCTTTCCTCCTCCTTCCAGTTCCCGATGGATGTGACTGCTGTTGAAAATGGGCACAAACACTTCAAATGAAAAAAAGTTGGGGGTTTTTTGTGCAGCTTGTGGACGAAAAACATGCAGATGAGTTGAATTTCTTGGCATGTGTTCAGCATGCTACTAAAAATGAAATTATAATACTATCATTCTGTGCACTAAATTAACAAGTGAAAGAGATTCTGAACTTGTAACTTCTGCCCATATTAGTTTAAAACTTTTTTTCAATTGAAACCTATCTTACTGTAGGGAAATGAAAACATTCAGAATAATGGTATGTAATAATAAATAGAACAGAAATGATGGCATGCAATAATAATGAAAAGAACAGAAATTGGTGCAAATTATTCCAAGAGACTGGTATAAGTGCTGTATTTCTTTTTAAATGAAGGAACACTTCCCTCCATTGAAAACTGGACATATGCTGATTAATGTGTTTGCAAAATATTTTGAAATACTGCATATTGCATGCTCTTTTCATGTTCTTTGATGCTGTAACCCTGTGTTTAACTGCTGCTTGACTATTAAAATCATGTAGCCCCATGTGAAGTCATCTCTACTGGTAGCATTCAGTTCTCTTTTAGGGTGTGCTCATCACCAGTAGATTTGGATTCTGACAAATGTTTTGCATTCAGGCGTGGTACAATATTACAATGCAAAGAAACCAATTATTATTTTTTTCTCATTCATACTTCACTGCAAAGGAATTCAGTTTTGCAAAGAGCATGCTAACTGCAGTACTGGAAAATATTCTGCAAACACACGTTAATCAGCACGTGTCCATTTTTTTCAGTGGGGAGAAGCTTTCCTACTTATATTAAATCAAAATAGAGGAGAAGGCATGACCAAACCTCTCCCATTTTAATGTCCATCCAATTACGTGGCCCATTTGTCAATTCTTGGACGCATTTCTCATACCTTTTCTTATTTTATGTCTTCGTCTGGACCAACTGGTTTCACATTTTCCACAAAGAATTCACGGGTATCGCATAAATCACCATTCACCTTGCAAAGGATTTTCCTTTGAAGTGTGGAATGCAACATGACCAGGTATTAATCTGACATTGGACCAGGAGATATTATTGCCACTGATACTGATAACAGATCCAAATTGCATGGTGAGCCAGCTCAGGAATCTTTATTCATTGGTCAATTATGTTGTTAGAAGCGAAGTTTTTTCTTGTGGGAACAATGCTATGATTATGTGTAAGTGGAATGGCAGATGCTGGTTTAAACCGAAGATAGACACAAAAAGCTGGAGTAACTCAGAGGGACAGACAGCATCTCTGGAGAGAAAGATGCTGCCTGTCCCGCTGAGTTAATGCTATGATTATGGTAGCTTAAAATGAACTCCACAAAGACTGTCCACAATCATTAAGGTGAGTGGGGAGTGATGGAATACTTTCCACTAATCTGGATGGGAGCAGTGCCAACAGTATGCAAGAGGCTTGAATCCATCCAGGATAAATCAGCTTGCTTAACTGGCATCCCATCCGCTGCCCATCCATTCACTCTATCACCGCACACAATGGTTGCAGTGTGTACCATTTACAAAATACATTGCAATTATTTGCCCAGACTACACCTACTGCACCTCCCAAACCTGCAACTTCTACTAACACGAAAAGCATTGTAACACCATCACTACCGGAACCCCTCTTCCAGTCACCAACATCCTTACATAGAAATATGTTAGTATACTGTACTTTATTGTGACTGTGCCAAAATTCTGGAACTTCTTTCAGTAGCACAGTGAGACTGCATTCAAAATAATTGTGGAATGGTTCAGCAGCCTCATCATCGACACCACGTATTGCCATATCTCATGAAAAAAACACACAAAGAGACAATGGAGATACAAGAAACTGCAGGCGTTTCCAATCCAAAACATTATCAGCCCTCTTCCCTCCAAAGATGCCGTCTGACCAGCTGAGGTACTCCAGCATTTTGTGTTTTTCTCTAGAAGGGACAAAATTAGACTACGCCGGATAATTACGCGATATTTGCTGGATAAACTAACTAATTTTTCGGGAGGAAACTCGCCATGTTAAACTCCAGTGTTTTATATAATAGATTATAGTTATTGCAATTTTACATGAGTAGCTGCCAGATTTCAAGATACATCACAATCTAATGTAAGGTCAAAACTGATCAGACTCAAATCAACAACATTTTTGTCATCAAATTACTTTACAGTGAGGATGGTTCTCAATGTATGGGTCTCACTAACAGGAGGGAACAGGTTTAAGATACGAAGAAAGAGGGGAATGTTCTTTAATACGGAAATTGATTGATACCTGGAAGGTGCTGCCAGAGGAAGTTGTAGAATCCAATACAATCACTATGTTTAAGAAGCATTTAGATAGATACTTGAATAGGCTAGGCATAGAAGGAAACAATCCTACTGCAGGCAAATAGGAACAGTGTAGATGGGCAAAAAGGGCCAGCATGGATGTGGTGGCCCAAAGGGCCTGTTTCTGTGCTGCACAACTCTATGACAAGACTTGAGCAGGTGGGTAACAAAAGAGGGAATGTGGCCTGTACGGGTAAATTTTGCAGGGGAGGGAATAATGACCACAGACCTGATGTTGACTGGGGGAAGTAAAGCATTGAACAGAGAAGGTGTCAGTGGATCTATTCAATGGATTTAGAAACTATTCCAGAGAAGAAGAAAAAATCGAAAATAGAACAAATATTTTGATGTAGGTGAGCTAAATGCAATGGAAAAAAAGAGTGATCAGGATGCAATGTTTGTGCAAATATAAAAGATGTTTGGAGAATTGAAAACCCCTCAGGCCATGAGTATTCTTTTTATTCACCAGTGCATAAAACATATTCAAGAATTGACTACTTCTTAGTGGACTCCAAACTCATTCCTTATACGTATAATTCAAAATATCATAACATTATTATATCCGATCATTCCCCTCTAACATTTAGGGTAAAACTACAAGGAGTAACGGAGAAACAGACTAATTGGAGATTCAACCCACAAATCTTAAACGAAACAGCATGTTACGACTATCTCAACTTGCAGATTAAAACCTTTTTTCAGACAAATGACCTCCCTGAAACATCTGCCTCCCTGCTCTGGGAAATATTCAAAGCGTTTGTGAGAGGATGTATTATTGCCTTTCAGGCATCCCAAAACAAGAAGAAACGAGCTGAACAACATGAGCTAGAAAAACAGATAAAACAGCTAGACACAACAAATGCGATCGCTCCTTCTATTATAATACATAATAAAATTGCTGCTCTTAAATATAGGTTAAATCATATACTTTCAGCTCAAATCTTAAGGCTTTTTCAGCATACTAAACAAATATATTTTGAATTTGGAGATAAGCCACAGAAATTGCCAGCTCGACAACTCCGTAAATTAGAAGACGAATCCACAATTCATAAAATCAGATCAGACAACGGAAACTTGCTTAAATTACCCAAGGACATTAACAAGAGATTTTTGCAATTTTATCAGACATTATACTCATCAAACATAATAGATAGCCCTGCGAATATGCAAAACTTTCTGCAGAAATGTAACCTCTCTGGTTTAAATGACAATGAGAGAAATTTACTGGGCGCAGAAATAACTACGAATGACATTGAAGAGGTCATTAAGTCCTTGAAAAATGGGAAGACCCCGGGTCCTGATGGCTTAAATAATGAATTTTATAAAAAATTTAGTGACTTGATCTCCCCACGCTTACAAACTGTATATAGTTACGCCTTTAAACAACAGATATTACCACAAACTTTGACTGAATCAACAATAATACTTATCCCTAAAAAAGATAAGGATTCTGAAGACCCTGGTTCGTATAGTGCCATAGCTCTTTTAAATACTGATCAGAAGATATTAGCTAAGGTTTTAGCCCATAGATTAAGTTTAGTTATTGATAAATTAATACACCCTGACCAATCAGGCTTTATATCTAAACAATATTCTTTCTATAACCTAAGACGTTTGTTCAATATAATATACTCAAATAGAATATTAAACGAAGACTCAGCAATCATTTCGCTAGACGCTGAAAAAGCATTTGATCAAGTGGAATGGCCCTATCTTTTCTCCGTGATGGAAAAATTCCAACTCGGTGAAAACTTTTGCTCATGGGTGAAACTTTTATATAAAACTCCAACAGCTAGAATATTGACAAACCAAATGTTGTCACCAAAATTTAACTTATCCAGAGGTTGTAGACAAGGATGTCCACTATCTCCGCTTCTATTTGCCCTCGTTATAGAACCACTCGCCGAGAGTATCAGATCACACCCAGACATTCACGGCTATAACACTAAACATACAATTAACAAAATTTCCTTATAAGCGGATGATGTACTATTATACATCACAATTGGCATTCCGAATTTATTAAATCTCATAACTCAATTAGGCTCATTCTCCGGATATAGAATTAATTGGTACAAATGCGAAATCATGCCAATTACGGAACAAAATCCGGCTATACTTCAACAATTCCCTTTTAAAATTGCCTATGAAAAGTTCAAATACCTTGGAATCTACGTGACTAGGAAATATACTTCTTTATTTAAATCAAATTTCCCTTCTTTAGTTACTAAATTACATAGAAATATCCAATTTTGGAAAACACTCCCCATTTCACTAGCTGGTCGAATTAATGCTATAAAGATGATCTTCCTCCCACAGCAACTATACTTATTTCAAACAATTCCAATACACCTTCCAAAAAATTTTTTCAAAAAAATTGATTCAATTATTACTAATTTTATTTGGGATTATAAGACCCATAGCTGTTTCCGGCTGTATATATATGATATGATATGATAGAATAAATAAAAGACATTTATGCAAGTCTAAAACTAATGGAGGATTCGCTTTACCAAACTTCCTATTTTATTACTGGCCGGTTAATATTAAAAATATAACCTTCTGGCTGAACGACATTGATCGGTAACCAGATTGGTTAAAGTTGGAGAAGGAGGATTGCTTACCATTTGACATTGGTGCGGATGTTATTCGCCCCAATAACTTTGAATAAAAAAACATATGGAGGAAATCCGATTATACATAGTGTTATCCGTATTTGGAAACAATTAAAACTCACTTTAAAATTGAGTAATTTATCTCTCTTCCTACCCATTGCAAATAACCCTTCTTTCAAACCGTCTGTCTCAGATAGAGGATTCATTCAATGGAAAAGTTATGGAATTAAAATGGTGGGAGACCTCTATCATAGGGGAACTTTTCTCTCTTTTCAGGAATTACAACAGAAGTATGGATTACATGCTAATAATTTTTTTAGATATTTACAAATCAGAGATTATGTAAAATCACATACACAAGAATATAGATTTAGAGGCCCAGGAATTCTTGATGAATGCTTGAACCGTCACTACAATACAAATAAATTAATATCTTATATTTATAGCACTCTTTTAGATACCGACATTCCGTCATCAGAATCATATAGACGAGCATGGGAGGACGAATTGGCTCAACCCATAACGCAAGACATATGGGACGAAAGTTTACAACACATACATCAATGCTCGTTAAACACTAGACACTCATTAATACAATTTAAAATATTACACAGATTACATTATTCGAAGACAAAATTAAACAGGATCTTCCCAAGTATCTCTCCTATTTGTGATAAATGTCAATTTCAAGAAGCCAATTTAACTCACACTTTTGTGACTTGTACAAACATGCAACATTTTTGGATCGATATTTTAAAAATCATTTCTAAAGTTATCGATAACCAACTGGATTTAGATCCAAAATTAATAATTTTAGGATTATCAGAACACATTACAAACTTTACGCTAAGTCAGAGACGCTTTCTTGACTACAGTTTAATAACTGCGAAAAAATTAATACTTACATTTTGGAAAAAAAACAGTAACCCCCACAATTAAAATGTGGATTACGGAAATGACTGAGACCTTGCATTTGGAAAAAATAAGGTTTGCCTTAATTGACAAACCAGATCTATTTTTTAAAAATATGGTCTCCATTTATTGAATTTTTAAAAAAGTAAATGGGTTTGTCACAAAACTAAAATTTAAAACTAAAGTTAAAACTTGAGTCTAGGGTTGGATGTACAACTATACTCATTAACTCCCGGATCTATCCCCATAATCTTTATGTTAGTAATTCTCTTTTTTCTTTGCTCTCTCTCTATTAGTTTATAGTCTTTTTTTCCAGCCTCTTTTCATCTTTATTTTTTCTTTAAAAATTTAAAAATTGAAGCTATGTAAGAACTCTATAACCAGTTTGTCGTTTATTATTATTTGTACATATGCTTTAAAAAATTAAAAATTAAAAAAAATTAAAAATTAAAAAAAGGATGCAATGTTTAAGATCGAATTAGGAATTCCTTGAAGAATGATTAAAAATGAAGTTAAGAGTTTTTTCTTTGCAGCACCTTTGCTGCCTTTGAGCAAGCCAAAATGCATCAATGCCATTGATGAACATATGAAACATATTCACAGTTGCAATGTAGGAAGCAGAGCAGCCAAATTTATACACCAAGAACTTTCAATTATGTGACCAGGCAATATATATTAGCAATGTTACGCGCCATTCAGATGTCCAGTATCACCCAATGACTCGATGGCTGAATGAAAGAAACACTTACAATAATTCAGCAGTCCTTCAACGCAGTGGATAAAGCAAATAGGGGTCTCACAAAGATGTAAATGAGGGAAGAAGTTCACAACTTGTATCTGTTAAATATTGCAAAGCTGTCTATTGCAGCATAATATTATCTTCGTTGATTGGCAGCCCATTTCAGTTCATAAATAAGGAGGCAAAAACACCTTGTCTGGCTAGATAAGTACAGTCAATATATTCTTATGAATTTTACCACAGTAAAAACTGAGGACTCATTCCTGCCAGTGGTTTCGTTCCAAAGGGAAAATAATGAATTCATTGGGTCTGACAAATAGCATATCAGTGACTTATCTGATTTAAGACTAAATATGGATATGGATATCCCGTGGTTGCTTCGAAACATTCTGCGGCTGAAATTCCAACCATGTTCCAGAATAACGCTGGCATCTTTGTGACTGCAAAGCTGTGACTAAAAAAATGCACTGATGCTTCTACTTCGTCGGGAGACTGAGGAATTTCGGCATGTCTCCAACAACGCTTACCAACCTCTATGGATGCACCGTAGAAAGCATGCAATCGGGTTACATCACAGCTTCGTTTTGGAACAGCTCTGGCCAATGACGCAGGAAATTCCAGAGCGTTGTGGAGTTCCAGAAGTCCAGAAGAAGTTCCAGAAGTCCAGAAGAAGTTCCAGAAGTCCAGAAGAAGTTCCAGAGTTGAATAGGTTCTCATTCGTCTTCTAGATTAGCACCACCTTAACGTGAACCGTATCAGTACTGAGGTTCAGTATTGCACCGAGAAACTGAAAGAAGTGTTGGGGCAATGATGCACCTTTTCTTATATCAGTCTTCACTGAATTTAGATCCATTGTGGGCCCACTGTTTATGTTCAAGACTTGCATGCCATCACCATAACAAACAGAAGACATCCTGCATGCAGTTAAATTTGAGATGGATGCTCCATATTTTTCATATTTCATATTTCAGATACAGCGCGGAAACAGGCCTTTTCGGCCCACCAAGTCCGCGCCGCCCAGCGATCCCCGCACATTAACACTATCCTACACACACTAGGGACAATTTTTACATTTACCCAGTCAATTACATACCTGTACGTCTTTGGAGTGTGGGAGGAAACCGAAGATCTCGGAGAAAATCCACGCAGGTCACGGGGAGAACGTACAAACTCCTTACAGTACAGCACCCGTAGTCAGGATCGAACCTGAGTCTCCGGCGCTGCATTCGCTGTAAAGCAGCAACTCTACCGTTGCGCCACCGTGCCACCATAGTCCCTCTTGATTGTCATAGTTAAAGGCTTTAGTAAAGTTGAAAATGATTAAGTATAATTATTGATGCTCTTGCCTGAATTTCTCTTGGCGTTCTCAGTGATAACCAGGTCCATTGCACTTCTTGATGGGCAGAATCAACACTGAGATTCAATGAGCAGATAATTGGCCACTAGAAAATGGTTGAAGAGGATCGAGATCATGACTATCCCTCTGGCAGAAAACATGGACACCTCTCTGCGGTTACATTAATTCGATTCTTCATTTCCTGAAGATGGCCTGTATCTGAGAGGTTCCCAGGCAGGTCCTCTTTTACCAAGATGGGAAATGAGCCTGTGAATGTGTATTTGAAGTTCCTTATCATTACATTTTAGACATTCAACAGGTCAATTACCTGCTACTGAAACTTGTTCCCTTTAGATGGTCCATGGCCTTTTCTACTTCCTGTCAGCCCTGGGTGATGGCAAGGCTGGGGTTGCTAATTTGCTGTGGGATGAAGTCAAGGGCATTCACATTAAGGACCGAGTTGCAGTTGAGGAGATGTTTGGTCTACCTTCCAGCAGTTATTAAATGCCTTTACTGTTCTTCTGTTCACTTTCTTTCTTGTTTAGTTTTAGTTTAGTTTAGTTTAGAGATAGAGTGCAGATACAGGCCTTTCGGCCCACCAAGTCTACACCCACCAGCGATCCCCACACACTGGCACTATCCTACACACACTAGGGACACTTTAGAATTTTACCAAGCCAATTAACCGAAAAGCCTGTACATCTTTGGAGTGTGGGAGGAAACCGAAGATCTCGGAGAAAACCCACTCAGGTCACAGGGAGAACATACAAACTCCATACAGCCAGCCCCCATAGTCAGGATCGAACCCGGGTCTCTAGCACTGTAAGGCAACAACTCTACTGCTACGCCACGGTGCCGCCCATCTTGGTTGCCAGAGGTTGTAGCCTTTGGTATGTGGCCGAAAAACTGGCCCTGGCAGCACTGAGGAAGTAGAGAGAACTGAGTATGATGCTCTGAGACTAATATTACAACATAATATTACTAATATTACAACCATGCATAACCATTACATAAAGATATATTGTATTGTATTGTATTGTATTGTATGCTACCAATGTTCCTGCTGTGCCAGAGGTTGATCTTCACAAAAGGTGTTCAGATTTATGCAGCACTCTGTAGTTTTCATTCCAGATGGGAAATCTGCCATGCTGCCATGAACTGGCCGACATGACTTTGGGCTCAGCAATGTGTTTAATGAAAACGAATTGCAGCCTTCCTATTAACACCTGCATCCAGTGAATGGATAATAAAAAAAATAAACTGGGTGGAAAAGCGTGGAATTGAATGTATTAATCAATCCCAGGTTTGCCATGAATTGGATTTAAATTCTTCACAGTAACATAGGAGAAATTTTGCAAGCTTACTCAATAAAGTTAATTCTTTCAATTCTGCCTGTGATTATCAAACCAAATTTAGGCGATAATGCCTCTATCATTTATTAATGAAAATTTGATTCAACTGTCCCTGAATTTAGGAAAATGAATGAGCAGAACCTGTCATAACTTCTTGATTTATGGTAAAATTGTAAACGTTAATGTAATATGTTTAAAGTTTGATGTGCTACCAACTAAGGTGGACGTCGAACGATGGGAATAAGAATTTGCAGTTTAAAACACAGCAGATTCCCACATGAATAGCCTAAGAGCTCAGGCCTACCAGAAGATAATTACAAACTGATACACTCTGTCTCCCTCCTGTCTACTAACCACATGTACTTGGTGCCACAGGCTACTTATAGCTACCACCCAATGGTTAATGTCACTCAAATAGCCACATGGTTGTATATATTGCAATGGATCTTTGAACTAACAGATGTGATTGCAATGGAATGATTTGGGTTATATCTGAATATAATGCCTGAGGTTTTGTTCATGTTTTTTCTTACCGAAAAAAGAAAGGATGTGATTTTAACCAAATAAATGTAATCTGCTGAAGGGGTGTTAGGCTTGCTCTGATTGCCACACTTGGGAATTATTGGAGTTCATCGCTCTGAAATTGTCGGCAGGTGAAAGAAAATATTCTTCCCAATATCCTGTGGCATTTTGTATGTTTATGGAAATGCTTGGATAAAGGAATTTGCAAAATAAAAGGAATCATTAAGTTGCATGTAAATTGAAAGTTGACCTGGTGTGTACATGTTATTCATATTCAAGAGAGAGTTAGATTTAGCTCTTAGAGCTAAGGGAATCAAGGGATATGGGGAAAAAGCCAGAATGAGATACTGATTTTGGATGATCAGCCATGATAATATTGAATGGTGGTGCTGGCTCGAAGGGCCAAATGGCATATTCCTGCACCTGTTTTCTATGTTTCTATGTTTCTATCTTCACAGTTTGAGGAATTTTACAGAAACGATTGTCTTTGATCTTTAGTACCATGTTGGTGTAGGAAAGTATTCTTAAATTCATTACAAACTAAAAGCGTTACTGGGAAGGTCAAGTTATTCCCCTTAATTTCCCTTCAGAAAGTGTGGGTAACCCACCTTAATGGTGGTATTTCCAGGGATGATACAATTGCAGTTATGTCATAGTGAATGGTTAGAGAAATAGATGCTACCACAATTTGTTTTGCTCTGGATGGTGTCTAGCCCTGAGTGTTGTTGATGCTGCCTTAAGTCAGGTGTGTAGAGAGTATTCTGTCAAGGTCGGGCTGCTACAACAAGCTCTAGTGACCCTGTGGTGTGATTCCGCTCCTAGTTGCTCTCTGTGTGGTGTTTGCATGTTCTTCCTCTAGCCTCCTAGGTCTTCCCACAAGATTTGCTGATGAGTTCATTGGCTGCTGTAAATCGTACCTATATTACAAGGATAGAGGGAGAATCAGGGGGATTGAGATGGGGGAGTGGTAGTAGATCTTTGAATGAACATAAGGTAAATTGGGATTACTCTGATCGCTCCATCAGAGAATTTTGGAGTTAGTTGATCTGAAACTAATGACAGATAACATAAAATATTCTTCCCAATATCCTGTTGGTTTTCCTTTGATGAAGGAAATACTTGGATTAAGGAATTTGTAAAAGAAAACATTTTGAGGGAGAATAAGTTACAGGGAAATAATGGGGGTGGTAGTGATAGAAATGCCATGAGAGCCGGCATGAAGTTAATGGGCTGAATGACCTCCTACTATGTTGTAACAAAGTATGAAGAATAGTACGAGTAATGTGCTCTTGATGTGTCTTGCAGATCTGTAAAGACTCTGGGACTTGTGTTTTACTCACCTCCCCACTTTTGTTTCTACCAATTTTTAGTGCAGAATCAATCAATATCAAATAGCTATATCATAAATCTTGTGCACCTACTGAAATAAATTTCTACTGATTCACTTGCACAGAAAACAGTCCTGGCATCAATCCATGAAGGGGACCCTTCCTTCTAATCTTAATGACCACCTTAACAGAAGAAACATTTGTAATATTGGTCACGACCAATTAAAAAATATATAACCAAATCCTTTTGTTCTTGGTGCAGCATTATTTAGAGTGTGTAAATGTACAAATAGAGAAAATAGGAGCAAGAGGCACACATTTGAATATTTTAACCTCCTTTGCCATTTTATATCGTCTTGGCTGATCTCCTGCAGATAAGAGTAAACAGCTGGAGGAACTCAACAGGTCAGGCAACATCTGAGGAGGGAAACAGACAAACAATGTTTTGAGTCAATAGCCTTCTTCAGACTGATGGGGTAGACGGGAGATAGCTGGTAGAAAGAGGGGAGGGGAAGGGGTGGGGCACGAGGTAGGTGATAGTAGGATCCAGGTGAGGTAAGTTTGATGGTAGTTGAGTCAGCCTGAACATCTATAGCCTGATACCTGATACCTGATATGGTATAATCAGGTGGTATATACCATGGTATATCAGCCTGATACCTGATATGGTATAAGATCATCTATCTTATACCATATTGCCGTCCACTCATATACTTTGATCCACTGATTGCAAATTCAGCCTGCCTATATGGGAATCATGCTCTGTGACATTATTAACTTTATTTATTGTATAAGCTACCCCTGTCAATAGTTTGAACTGCTGGCTATTTTTCCAGAATTTTGGCAAAAGATATACACAATCATCTCCATTGCAAATTTTGGCCGACGTATGCATTGGTTCTCAGACATGTAGGTGTATGTGTGTTGCGTGTGTGTATGCACTCTAGGACAGAGTTCATTTCTCATTCTTTAACCTCACTGGTCAAAAAGAGCTCCTGCTTTCAAGCTATCTTCCCTCGCTGTTGGCCACAAAATGCTGGAGTAACTCAGCGGGACAGATAGCATCTCTGGATGAAGGAACGGGTGACATTTCGGGTCAAGACCCTTCTTCAGAGACCGAGGAGTTCCTTCCTACACAGTTCTCTTGATGTTGGACATGCTGGCGGCTGGCAGGACTGATTGTAAAGCATATTTCTTTATCCAGTCATCACTGTTGCAAAAGACCCATCCTGGGTTAAAAGCCAAACCGCACACATTAGGAAATTCCCAGTTCATTTTCTGGCCTGGACTGATCTCAGTGATGCCAAATTTGTCCTTTAGCCCATGAACTGGTGGATGAGGATATAACACAAACAATGCCTTCTGATTCTTCCCTCCTCTCACGCAGCCCAATCTGCATCATCCGCATTCACTCCGCAAACCACGGCTATCCCTACCTAAAGCTCTTGCCATTTCTGCTCAAATTTTGGAAACCTCTTCAAAATCAACAACTTAGAAGTGTGGCCATGGGAAGAAAACATAACTCAGCATATCTCCCCACGTTTGAATGGTTCGCAGTGATTAATGACCATTGGATGGGGCACAGGAAAGCAGACAATGACTGGAACCCATCCCTAAACAAGGTCTCGTTTACAGCGGTGGAGAAGGCAGGGAACTGGCAGAACCAAACCATTTTAGGTTTAGGTTTACTTTTATTAATGTCACGTGTACCGAGATACAATGAAAAGCTTTGTTTTGCATGTTATCCAAACAGATCATATACACTGTACACAAACAAAATCAAGTCAAAATCAAGTACAATAAATAGAGCAAAGGGGAAGTTATAGAGAGCAGAATATAGTGACGTTTTCAGCATTCTCGTGCAGTACCTATCGTGAGAATGAAAAAAAGCAATGACCTTTCGGCAAGGAGATCAGTCATCCTTAGTGGTCTGTGACTCCAGGTTCATAATGATGTGTTTGACTCTTACCTGCCCATTTGGGGATAGGTATTAAGTGCTAAACTCATCAGTCATGTCTTTGTCCGGAAAAATAAAGGTTTCGAATGATTAGAAGTATAATGGGTCTTCTTTCCCCAGAGAGAGTTAACCCAATAACTGAAGCCAGCCGTATAGAATAATGTTCAGCACAGATTGGTCCAGATGTTTCATGGATAGATGAGAATGCTACATTAGGATCAGAGAATTGAGGATGGAGATAACCTAATCCTCCATGCAATTTTCACTGATGGACTCACACACAGCCAATGTCAAACCCATCAATTAGACTAACAGAAGTGGAGTCCAGTAGAAAAAGAATGTTTCAACTTCACATCAAGTGAGAAATTGGAGGTCTGGTCAAAAGCTTCTCACTGACCAAATCTATCCTTGACCATATATCAGGACCATAGAGTCCTGAGTGAGAATTCTTCAGTCTAATTAGTTGCAGTGGCTTGTTTTTTTCCCCCAACAGAGTCCACCTACTCCATCAGCCGCCCATTTACACTAATCCTACATTAATCCTTCTTTCATTCCCTCCCTTCAGTTTCTACCATTGATCTACACTCTAGGAGCATTTACAGTGGCCAATAAAGCTAGCAACCTGTACAACCTTGGGGCTTGGTAGGAAATCAAATCACCCGGAGGAAGCCCACATGATCACAGAAAAAAGTGCAAACTCCACATAGACAGCATCTAAGGTCAGCAATGTGCCCAGGATGTTATGGATTTGAAACAATATTAGCTACGCAACTGGGCTGTCCAACAATATGGACAAAAGGAACCCATCAAGAGAGAAATGTGTTCAAATGTTTCTGATTTCTGTAGTCACTCACTAAAGGAGTGATAAAGAAATTAACCTTTCCAAATCTGCAGTGAGCCCATTGAAATATAATATAGAGGTATAGAGATGAACAGCATAAAAACAGGACTGTTGGTCTGAAAATTAAAATCATTAAAACCAGTTAATTGCAATGAGCTAAGAAATGTTCTGAGTACATATGGTCATAATCAATTAATTTGAAAGCCTGGCATTAAGTACCCATTGCATTTCTTATTTCCATGCAATCTGATGCAATCATATTTGTTCCAGCCATTTATAGTGTTAAAATTACCCAAAAGATTATCCATTAGAATAGTAAACTCGAGTCCAGAGGAACGCCCTTTGCTATAATAACAGAGCATATCTATTTGTCACACTCTTGACATTTGAGGTAAAGTTTCTTAAAACATCTAAGAAATAAATACTTCAAAAATTATATACTTGCAGTGAAATATATTCTGCATTTTGAGTCTGTGTCTTCTGTGTAATTTTTAGAAAATGGGCCACGATAATACAACTTGAATTTTAGATTTAGCATAATAGGAGTCTGGTGTGATTTTAAATCTACAGGGCTACATTTTCTGGCAACCGTGAACAGCAGTAGATCTAATCCCCATCCCCTTGTGCTATATTACACAATATGATTGTGCTTGATGTTGGCATCACTCCACAGTACTATTTTGAAACATTGGAATTGCTGGGAAAAAAGTTACCAAGGTTCATTCTGTTTTCCTTCCGAGTATTCACATGATGCGATGATCGTGGAGTCGTTGATTAATTGTTGTCAAAAATACGAGAGTAAACGAGATACTCCTGCTGCATCGTCTAATGTACTTGCTAGAAGTATGAGTAATCAAGTCATGAGAGTCAACTCATTTCATTGAAGAGAGCAATTAAATACTCAAAACAACTCACTCACAACAGGGCCAAATGCAACCAGAAATGCTCTAGTGAATTCTCAGTTGCCTATTGAGCTGATCTCTGTGCTAAACTGGAACCAGGGGGTGCCCAGCTAAGTCCCAAGTGCCACTTGTGTGAAAAATTGTATTCACTGCACATGTTAATTCTGAACTTGGTTTGGTTATTGTTGGCAAGATCCATGTTAATTCAAGTTAATGACCAAACAAACAAAAAAAAGAGTTGGCTTGCAGATTTAAAAGTTAAAGGTTCAGTGATCCACATTTGTGTGCAAATTGTTTCCACTGATGTAACTAAGAGCAAAATAGTGAATCATCTATACAATACAATACAATACAATACAATATATCTTTATTGTCATTGTACCCAGGGGTACAACGAGATTGGGAATGCGCCTCCCATACGATGCACTAATTTAGGTAATTTAGACAGCAGCAACCCAACGAAACGAACAGTTATAACAGTTTTGGACAGGGTAAAGTGCAAGTTGATCTATGCGTTGTGGCCATCCGGCTCAGCAGGACCGGTTCATAGCAGCTATGGCCCTGGGGATGAAGCTGTTCCTGAGTCTGGAGGTGCGGGCATAGAAGGCCTTGTATCGTCTGCCCGATGGAAGGAGTTCGAACAGACTGTTGCAGGGGTGTGAAGAGTCTTTGTGGATGCTGGTGGCTTTTCTGAGGCATCGTGTGTTGTAGATGCCCTCCAAGTCTGGTAGCTGTGTTCCGATGGCCCTCTGAGCTCTATGGACTACCCGCTGTAGAGCTTTCCTTTCTGCCTCCGTGCAGCTGAGGTACCACACAGGGATTCCATGCGTTAGGATGCTCTCTATGGTGCAGCGGTAGAAGGTCGTCAGCAGCTGTTGGGGTAGACCAGACTTTTTCAGTGTTCTTAAGTAGAACAGTCTTTGTTGTGCCTTCTTGACCAGCGCAGCAGTGTTATTGGACCATGTTAGGTCCTCCGAAATGTGAGTGCCCAGAAACTTGAAGCTGGACACTCTCTCCACACTGACCCCATTGATAGAGATCGGGGCATATTCCCCGTTATGTGACCTACGGAAGTTGATGATCAGCTCCTTGGTCTTGGTGGTATTTAGGGACAGGTTGTTATCCGAGCACCAGTCCGCCAGGTTCTGCACCTCCGCTCTATAGTTTGTTTCATCCCCGTTGGTGATCAGCCCGATCACCGTTGTGTCATCTGCAAACTTGACAATGGTGTTGGTGTCGAATGCAGGAACACAGTCGTGTGTGAAGAGGGAGTAGAGCATGGGGCTCAGAACACAGCCCTGTGGTGTGCCGGTACTCAGGGTGATAGTGGAGGACAGGTGCGGGCCCATTCTCACTGCCTGCGGTCGTTCCAGCAGGAAGTCCAGGATCCAGTCACATAATGACGAGCTAAGGCCTAGCTGGTGGAGTTTGGTGATGAGCTTTTTTTTTTTTTTTTTTTTTTTTTTTTTTTTTTTTTTTTTTTTTTTTTTTTAATCAAAAATATTTATTCAAATATTAAAATAATATATACAATGCAATAAAACCAAAACAGAACCCACCACCAGAATATTATACAAACAAATATACCTATTAAAACTATCATACAATTATACTACAATCCCCATCCAGGATACATCCAATCCCCCGCGGTGCCCAGCGGTCCCGGAATTCCTCCAGGGTGCCCGTGGACAGCGCGTAGTCCCTCTCCAACACCACCCGGGCACGGACGTAACCCCGGAAAAGGGGCAGGCAGCTGGCTCGGGCAGAGCCCTCTTCCGCCTGGCGCCGTGAGTCTCGGATGGCCAGCTTGGCCTGGCCCAGGAGCAACCCAACAAGGACATCTTCGGCCCTACCCTCTCCCCTACGCACAGGGTGTCCAAAGATGAGGATGGTGGGTGAAAAATGCAGCCAAAAAGCAAGGAGCAGCCCCTTTAGATATTGGAACAGGGGCTGCAACCTCACACACTGCATGTACACGTGGTACACAGACTCTTCCAACCCGCAAAAGTGGCAGGCGGCTGGCGAGTCTGTGAACCGCGCGAGGAACAGGTTGCAGGGGACTCCTCGGTGCAATATCTTCCACCCCAGGTCCCCGATGGAGAGGGGCAGAATTCCTGCGTAGAGGGACCCCCACCGCGGGGTCACCTCGCGACCGGAAGGCAACACTGACCGCCACTTAGTGTCCGGACGGTGGACCAGGGCGAGGAAGTGCAGGGTGTGGAGGAGGAGCCCGTACAGGACACGCCTCCCTGCGTCTCGGAGGGAGATGAAGGGTGTCGAGGAAATGCGACTCATGTTGTGTGGGACCGGCTCCCGGGAAGGATTACGGCGCCTCGGTCCGACGAGTACTTCCGGCTGAGCGGGGGTTTGCTCAGCCGCAGGTGCTCCACACATTTGAGCCTCTCCGACACCCAGCGGGGCAGGACAAGGGCCGGCTGCTCTCACGCCTGGGCCGCCGCCCTCCGTCAGCGGAGGGGGGGCCCGGTCGACAGCAACCAGGTTCCAGACTCTCAGCAAGTCCCGGTAGAAGCCGGGCATTCCCAGCAGGATAGCACGGCTGATGCCCACCATCGGGATCCGCGTACCTGCTTGAAGGCAGCGGCCCCGTTGGAAAAAGTGTGTCGCCAGCACGTGCCACCTGGGAGGACGCTCCGGGTACAGGTATCTCTGCAGAGTCCTGAGGCGGAGAGCCGCCAACTGGGTGCGGATGCACACCAGCGACTGCCCGCCCTCCTCAATCGGGAGACTCAGGACCGCTGCAGAGACCCAGTGCTTTCCGTTGCCCCAGAAGAAGTCCACCAACTTCTTCTGGATGATCCCAGCAAAAGTGGCTGATGGGACCAATGTGGTCAATCTGTACCAGAGCAGGGAAGCCACGAGTTGGTTAATGACCAACACCCTGCCCCGGTAGGAAAGCACCCTGAGGAGACCTGACCAGCGCCCCAGCCGGGCGACGACTTTCAACTCCAGCTCCTGCCAGTTCGCCAGCCAGGTCTCCGCGACGGGACTCAGGTAGACTCCCAAGTAAAGGAGGCGCGTGGTGCTCCACGTGAAAAACCGCATCTCCTCAGGGAGGGAGTCCACCTGCCATGGACCCACCAAGAGTCCAGAACATTTCCCCCAATTGATCCTTGCAGAGGAGGCGGCCGAGAAGACTCGTTGGCACTCGCGCATCCTCTGCAGATCAGCGGGGTCAGTGACCATGAGGAGCACGTCATCGGCATAGACCGAGAGGACCACCTCCATATCTGGCTCGCGTAGAACCATGCCCGTCAACCTCCTCCGAAGCAGACTAAGGAATGGCTCCACGCAGATGGCGTACAGTTGGCCTGACATGGGGCAGCCCTGACGTACTCCTCTGCGGAAGGGAATGGGAGCCGTCAAGGATCCGTTGACCTTGATGAGGCACTCCGCAGTGGTGTATAGAAGTCGGATCCGGGCCACAAAGTGCGGTCCGAACCCAAACGCCCGCAGAGTCCTCACCAGATACTCGTGATCCACCCTGTCGAAAGCCTTCTCCTGGTCAAGGGAGAGAAAGGCAGAGGGTACACCGGTCTCCTGAGCCAGGTAGACCAGGTCCCGGACCAGATGGATATTGTCCTGGATGGACCGGCCCGGGACCGTGTAAGACTGGTCAGGGTGGATCACTTGGGCCAGCACTGGGCCCAGACGGTTGGCCATTGCCTTAGCAAAGACCTTGTAATCGGTACAGAGGAGGGAGACCGGGCGCCAGTTCTTTAGTAGGCGGAGATCACCCTTCTTGGGCAGAAGGACCACTACAGCCCTCCGCCAAGACAGGGGCATCTCCCCGGTCGCCAGGCTCTCCCTCAGGACCATGGTGTAGTCCTCCCCCAAGGTCCCCCAGAAAGTGCGGAGGAACTCTGCTGTCAGTCCGTCCAGGCCTGGGGATTTGCCCCTTTGAATCTGATGGAGGGCTGCAGTCAGTTCGTCTAGTGTCAGGGGGGCGTCCAGACGCTCGGCACCCTCCGGGCCGACCGTGGTTAGACCTTC
This sequence comes from Rhinoraja longicauda, assembly GCF_053455715.1. Taxonomy (NCBI): domain Eukaryota; kingdom Metazoa; phylum Chordata; class Chondrichthyes; order Rajiformes; family Arhynchobatidae; genus Rhinoraja; species Rhinoraja longicauda. The sequence goes on from NC_135960.1 coordinate 14,250,706, forward strand.
CCACAGATCACTGCACTCGTCCACGCCGGAGCTATCCGGTGAAAACAAGGTCCCATAAAAGGAACGAACCGCCGCGTTGATGTCTTCTGGTTCGGTGACGGGGGAGTCATCGTCAGCGAGCAGCTCCACTAACTGCTGACGGACTCCCCGCCATTTCTCCAGCGAGTAGAAGAAGGGTGAACCGCGGTCCAAATCGTGGAGCATTTGGATCCGCGACCTCACATACGCGCCTCGGGATTGCTGTAACTGCAGCTCCTTCAGCGCGTCCTTCTTCTCCTGGTATTCCCTCCAGAGGGTCGGGTCCCCACCGGTCTGACTTAGACGCGAATCCAAATCGAGCAGCTCACTCCCGAGCTGTCGGACCTTGGAATCGCGTCTCTTGGTAGACCCCCTAGTGTACTCCTGACAGAAACGCCGGATGTGGGCCTTGCCCACGTCCCACCATAGCCGCAGGGAGTGAAATCCTCCCCTCTTCCCCTTCCAAGTGGTCCAGAACCTCACAAACGAGTCCCGGAAGCGGCGATCCTCCAGCAGCCGGTTGTTAAAGTGCCAGTATGCGGACCCTCCCCTCGTGCGCAGCAGGGTAAACTCTGCCCACACCAGGTGGTGGTCCGAGCAAGGCATCGGCCGCATGGAGGCCGCCGAGACCCGGGAGACGTACGCCCGAGAAATGTACAGGCGGTCAATGCGAGAGCCACCCCCCTCTGACCTCCTGGAGAAGGCACTGGAGTCGGGGTGGAGGTTCCTCCAGGTGTCTACCAAGTCAAAGGAGCCCACGAGCTCCTTCAACTTCTTCACCGACTCCTGGCCGCGCTGGATACCTGAACGGTCTCCTTCCTCGAGGGTACAGTTGAAATCTCCCCCAAAGATCACGCAGTCGCCAGGGTCGATGGAGCTCAAAAGGGTAGACACCTCCCGGAACAGGCACGTCTGCAACACGGCGGGCTTGGGGGCGTACACGTTGACAAAATGCAACGGCACGCCATCCAGGCGCACGGCCAGGTGAAGCAAGCGGCCTGGCACCAATTCCTGGACCTTTAGGATTTCTGGCCGGAAATTCGGGGCCAGCAAAATGGCCACCCCACTGGAAATGGAGCTGAGGTGGCTCATGAAGACCTCACCACTCCACTCCAGGAGCCAGGTGGACTCGTCTCCTGGGATGGTGTGGGTTTCCTGCAGGAAGCTCACCGCATATTTCCCATCCCTCAGGGTTGAGAGATGGTTAAACCTGCGGAGAGGCCCCCTGCTGCCATTGATGTTATAACTGGCTATGGTGATCGCCATGTCAGAAGTACACTAGATCCCCTCACCAGTCCCCTGGTCACTGACAGCAGAGTCGCCTTTGCCGCTACGGACCCTAGATGGATTGGCAGTGCGTTTCACCTTCCGGATCTTGGCAACAAGGGACGCTCTACTGGTCCCTCTACCCTCAGCAGGAACGACGCTGCTCTGGGCCTCGGCGTCCTTTTCCAGGTCGTCCAAGAAAGACCTGAGCTGACGCCGGTCGTTCCCCTTCACCCCCATCCCTCCCTTCACCCCCGTCCCTCCCTTCACCCCCGTCCCTCCCTTTCCCCTCCCCTTCCTTCTGAGGATGAGGTTCAGGGAGCTGGTGACCCCTTGTAAGTTCGGCCACCGGAGGGAGGCCAGTTTGGGCCGATGTTGGGCTCCTTCGGTGGCCGCGATGAACTCGCGGATCTCCTCCACTGGAATGAGAGGAGTGGCGTCGGGGGCAGCGAGAACATCCATTGACTCATTGCCCGAGGAGTCCTCTTCCACCCCCCCACTGCAGATGGAGTCACCGTTCCCATCCTTGGACACACCTTCTGTGCTTGAGGCTCCCGCCCCACCCTGTGCAGCGGTTGCCTCTTCCCCACCCTCTGGTCTCTCCTCCACCTCAGTCCCCACCGTGGGGCCAGTGGCAGAGGGGCCTTCCTCGGGTGTACCTGGGCAGTCAAGACCATTGACAGTGGGGTCTATCCCTCCACCAGTTGGGCCCAGAGTGGACTCTGGTGCCCCAGACTCAGGGAGTCCCTCTGGAGCCAGGTCCTGCGGGAGAGAAGGGCTGGTTTCCCCTTCCCCCTCCCCGCCTACTATCCCTAACTCCACAGGCGTGTTCTGCACCTCGTCCTGGGTGGGTTGCTCCTGGGCTTCCTCGGGTGCATGAATTGGGATTCCCTCCCCAACAGGAATCTCTCCCTGCTCCATTACACCCGAGTGGTCCCCATCACCACCCTCCCCAGAAACCCCTTCAGAGCATGGAACCGGGGCCTGAACCAGAGGGCAGGAGTCATCCTCCACCACAGCACTCCTCGCCCCACTGGAAGATTCCCCTATGTCCCCCTTCTGCTCCTCCCTGGAGAGATTCCTCCTTCTTTTTTTCGAAGGGGAGAAGCTCACAGACTCTGGGGTCACCTGAGCAACCCTAGTCTGCGGCTCCCCCTCCTCCCGCCCAATCCCCTCCGCCCCTGGCTGGATTATGGGGCTTGCGGACTCCCTAACGGGAGGTGACGGGATGGGTGGCAAAGTCTTATCCCCGGGGGGTTTGTTCCCCAGGTGCCTTATCTTCTTCGTCACCTTGCTCCCCTTCTTTTGACCCTCCCCATCCCCAGGGTTCCCTGGCTCAACTACAGGGGGAGTGGGAGTGGGGGGGGGAGGGGGGTTAGTGGCACCGGAGGCGGAGGCCTCCGCCCGGGATTTGGGGCAATTCCTCCGAATATGCCCCACTTCCTTGCAGGCGTGGCACCTCGGGCGGTCCGATGTCCAGAAGATGGTGAAGTCTCGCCCATCCTGCTGGACACAGAAGCGCCCGTCGACCACCTCCTCCCGGTCCAGCAACATTGTCAACTGGCGCCGGAGGGAGAGAACGTGCTGCAAGTCCTTCCTGCGGAACCCCATGGGTATTGGGGTGATGTCGGTTAGGATCTTCCCCAGGGTATGAAGGTGGGGAAGGAGGGCCTCGTTCTTGATGCAAGGCGGGACGTTGGATAGGACCACCCGCTGCGCGGTGGACCCCAGGGGCTCGACCTGTAGGAAAAGTCCACCCACTGTGACCCCTTTACATACAGTCGCGTTCACCCCCTCAACGGACTCCAGAAAGAACACGCCCTTCCCAAACATTTTTCCCACATACACAATGCCTACAGGCTTGGCTGCCGCTGCCACAGCAGCCGCGCAGTCCTCCAGGTTCATTTGGGGGGGCAAGTAGCACCTGACCCCATGTTCAAAGGGTAGGTTCCTCATGGGGAACCGGGCCCCCAGAGGAGCAGCCGAAGCAGCTGAAGCAGCCGCCTTAGCATAACTCCCCGAAGGCCCCGATCCCCCAGAACGCTGACCCTGCATGGTATCAGGCACTACAGTGAAACAAAAACACTGATACACAAAGACAAAGACAATCCAAAAGGCACGGGGCCAAGTCCAAACACACAAACAAGTGTAGAACAGTTCAAGGGAGGGAGGCGAGTGGTGTTGCCTCGAACGTCAATAATGGCGGCTCCCACTAGAAACTGCTGCGTCACGGCCTCTTGGCCCGGGTATCTCGGCTCTCCTGCGTTCCCTGGTGAGCTGCAGACTTTCTCAAGCAATCCCCGCTGGTCTTCGCTGCTCCTGCAGCAACGAAAGGGATTCACCTGCAGTCTGTTATTGTTGGAAGCCTATCTCTGATAGAGAGGAGGCTCCTTCAGCTCCAGGTCTCAAGGCCGCAGAAGAAGGTCGAGGGTGTAGAAAACTCCCACAACGCACGAAAACCAGACCCGTCCGGTCAGTAGCGATGAGGCAGTGTGGGGGGGGTTGTTCTGGACGCAGGTGTATCAGTCCAGACAGGTTTTTCTCCCCCTTTTTGTGCGCCACAGTTTCCTGGCAGGTTGCCAGCCTCAGTAGTGGGAGCTGAGCAGTCAATTGATAACACCGCTCGCAGCCCCAAAACACACAGAAACCTTTTAAAAAGATTTCTGTAGCGTCGCAGCGATACCCAAGGATGTTTAGAGTACCGCTGTACCTCCTCCGAATTCCAAAAGATGTTTAGAGCTCACTCGTTCGAGTGATTGAGACAGAGCTCCGTAGCACCACACCTGAGCTTGGTGGGGGTGACCGTGTTGAAGGCGGAGCTATAGTCTATGAATAGCATCCTCACGTACGTGCCCTGTCTCTCTAGGTGAGTCAGGACAGTGTGAAGAGCCAGAGAGATGGCGTCCTCTGTAGATCTATTTGCCCTGTATGCAAATTGATGTGGGTCCAGTGAGTCAGGGATGCTGGATTTGATGTGTGAGAGGACTAGCCTCTCAAAGCACTTCATGACAATCGGCGTTAGGGCAACCGGGCGGTAGTCGTTCAGGTTGGAGATCTTTGCTTTTTTCGGCACCGGAACTATGATAGCCGACTTCAGGCACTTGGGGACCGTAGCCAGAGATAATGACAGGTTAAAGATCCTGGTGAATACCTCAGCCAGCTGTTCAGCACAGTCCTTCAGTACCCTTCCTTGAACACCATCCGGTCCTGCAGCCTTGCGTGGGTTGACCCTTTGCAGAGCGCGTTGTACCTCCTGTGTGCTCAGTTGCAAGACCTGTCCCACCGCCTCGGCTGGGGTTCTTTCACTCAAGGTGGTTTTGCCAGTTTCAAAGCGGGCAAAGAAGGTGTTAAGCTCGTTGGTCAATGCCATATCGCTGTGGGGGCAGGCAGGGCTGCTCTTGTAGCCAGTGATGTCCCTGACACCCTGACATCCAATGTCCAATCCCTTAATAATTTTATATGTTTCCATAAGATCCCCTCTCATCCTTCTAAATTCCAGTGAATACAAGCCCAGTCGACCCATTCATTCATCAAATGACAGTCCCGCCATCCCGGGAATTAACCTTGTGCACCTACGCTGCACTCCTTCAATAGCATGAATGACCTTCCTCAAATTCGGAGACCAAAACTGCACACAATACTCCAGGTGTGGTTTCACCAGGGCCCTGTACAAAATGCACAGGGACATCTTTGCTCCTACACTCCACGCCTCTCATTATGAAGGCCAACATGCCATTAGCTTTCTTCACTGCGTGTTGTACCTGCATGCTTAATTTCAGTGACTTGTGCATAAGGGCACCCAGGTCTCGTTGCATTTCCCCTTTTCCTAATCTGACACCATTCAGATAATAATTTGCCTTTTTCTTCTTGCCACCAAAGTAGATAACCTCACATTTATCCACATTATACTGCATTTGCCATGCATCTGCCCACTCACTCAACCTATCCAAGACACCCTGCATCCTCTTAGCATCCTATTCACAGTTCACACTGCCACCCAGCTTTGTGTCATCTGAAAATTTGCTAATGTTACTTTTAATTCCTTCATCTAAATCATTAATATATATTGTGGATATCTGCGGTCCCAGCACCAAGCTTTGTGGCACCCCACTAGTCACAACCTGCCATTCTGAAAGGGAACTGTTAATTCCTACTCTTTGTTTCCTGTCTGCCAACCAATTTTCTATCCATGTCAATACCCTACCCCCAATAACATGTGCTCTAATTTTGCCCACTAATCTCTTATGTGGAACCTTATCAAGGGCTTTCTGAAAGTCCAGATACTCTACATCCATTGACTCTCCCTTATCCATTGTACTTGTTACATCCTCACAAAATTCCAGAAGATGAGTCATGCAAGATTTCCCCTTCGTAAATCCATGCTGACTTACAATACAATACAATACAATACAATACAATATATCTTTATTGTCATTGTACAGGGGTACAACGAGATTGGGCTTGGACCGATCCTGATACTGCTATCCAAATGCGCTGCTGTTACATCTTTAATAATCAACTCCAGCATCTTCCCCACCACTGATGACAGGCTAACTGGTCTATAATTCCCTGCTTTCTCTCTCCCTCCTTTCCTAAAAAGTGGGATAACATTAGCTACCCTCCAATCCACAGGAACTGATCCAGAATCTATAGAACATTGGAAAATGATCACCAATTCGGCAATGATTTCTCGAGCCACCTCCTTGAGTACCCTGGGATGCAGGCCATCAGGCCCTGGGGATTTATCAGCCTTCAGTCCCATCAGTCTACCCAACACCATTTCCTGACTAATGTGAATTTCCTTCAGTTCCTCCGTCACCCTAGATCCTCTGTCCCCCAGTACATCTGGGAGATTGTGTTTTCCTTAGTGAAGACAGAACCAAAGTACCTGTTCAACTCATCTGCCATTTCCTTGCTCCCCATAAAAAATTCACCTGTTTCTGTCTTCAAGGGACCCAGTTTGTCTTAACTAATCTTTTCCTTTTCACATATCTAAAGAAGCTTTTACTATCCTCCTTTATATTCTTGGCTCGCTTACCTTCGTACTTCATCTTTTCTTCCCGTATTGCCTTTTTATTACCTTCTGTTGTTCTTTAAACATCATCCAATCCTCTGGCTTCCTGCTCATCTTTGCTCTGTTATACGTCTTCTCTTTGTGGGCGGAAACCAGAGCACCCGGAGGAAACCCACGTGGTCATGGGGAGAACAGGCAAACTGCATAGGTTGCATCCAAAGTCAGGATCGAACCCGGGTCTATGGCATTGTGAGGCGGTGGCTCTACTAGCACAATTGCAGTCATAGAGTCATTGAGTGATACAGCTTGGAAACAGGCCCTTCGGCCCAACTTGCCCACACCGGCCAACCTGTCCCAGCTACATTAGACCCACCTGTTTGCGTTTGGTCCATATCCCTCCAAACCTGTCCTATCTATGTACCTGTCTAACTGTTTCTTAAACGTTGGGATAGTCCCAGCCTCAATAGAGGAGGGAAAATTGCATCACATTTTCTTTGTTATTTGCAGATCGCTGCCAGGACAAAGTAAATGTGCATCCATAAAGTATTCCACAGATGGTGATTGGAATGAGAATGATCGGGATGGATGACAACATAGATTGGCCTGGTGTGGGTATTGGAATGCCCTAGCCACATATGCTTGGACTGCTTTGTCTATCATTAGTATAAACAATTGGGACATTGACAAAAGATGAACGATGTTGACATCTGCTGATATTACCACACTGGGACAAGGAATGTAGGAATGTAAGAAAAATTCCAAGAAGATGAGCAAACTGAAACAGACATTGTGGTGAAGTAATTCATTTTTTTTGGAAAATAACACTGAAAAGAAGTAAATACAACTGCAAGACTATTGGCAAAATGAAGAAACAGAAATACATAAACCATGATTATCCATGTTGAAATGGCCAATAAAATGAAAGGGATTTTGTGTTACACTAGGTGACTAACAGACAGATAGAAAAACATAAGGATAAATTTCTAGGAATAGATAGAGATAGAAATACATGACAGACAACAAGATATGAATAGAAACAAAGTTATACAGCTGGATAAAATTACAAAAAGGACAGGTATATTGAACACAAAAAACTGTTTTTTTAGACAGATATTTTAATCCAATCAGCTCAGCTACGTTTTCCAGAGATACAAATTTTTCAGTTTACATTTTATATGCAGGCTCACTGAATTGAATGAAAATTGACTGCAAAATTGTACTAAGCCACATCTGACACACGATTTGAGAAACCCCACACCACAAATCTTTACAATGTTATTTATGTTTTGTACAAAACATGTTGAAATGTGCAGCAATGGATATAAAACATAAATGTAATTACGACACAGAATCCACATAAAGGATGGATTTCAATCAATGCATTTCTTTAACAAGTGGAGCAAAGAAATCTGAGAGGAAATTTGATAGCGGCCAAAATCATGTCTGGCTTAAGAAGGTTAAACAGAGAGAATTAATATGATTGACAAAGAATCCACAGACAGCAAGAGGAATGAGGAACAGTGCATAGCTATGTTCAGGAATGCACTGCTTGAAAATGTGACAGATGTTGATTCAGTTGTGGCTTACAAAAAGAAATAGGAGGAATATTTGAAGGTAACTACTTCATGGTGCTATTTGGAAAGAGGGAGAATGGAGCTTATTGAATAACTTGACTAAAAGCCCATGCAGACACATATCCGAATAGCTTCTTCTATGCCATAATTATTCTAAATTTCTGGGAACATCCCAAATTGCCTCAGGCTAGACCTTTTCGCATGTTGATCAAGACAGACACCAATGTTTTTCTATTGTATTAGGGGAACAGTTTACATCATGAAGTCTGAAGTTCTGCTTTGCTTCAAATTGTGCCATACTATCTTTAAAATCCCCACAAACAATTGGACAGACTATTGTAATTTTATCTAGAATTTGGAAGATGTGTCCTCCATCATTTGCAATTATATTCAAAAAGCCTGCAAACAGGAAAACAACTGTAGAAAGATTATATCGTAAGGCTTTTCCAGGTAAATACATAATCTGTGTATTGTAAGAGGTCTAATTGTAAGAGGTCTAATCTAATGTATAAAATACATTATATATATATATATATATATATATATATATATATATATATTACTACATACAATATTAACATTTTAAATGTTTAACCTGATTATATTGTGTTCTTTTTAGGTTCTGACACTTGAAATACGTTGTTACTCCAATTTTAAAGTCATTAGTAGGCGGATAACATTTTATAATTTGTTTGCCTCAATGTCATAATGATTCCAATGTGTGCATTTTCATTCCACGTGGGTGGCACAGTGGGGCAGTGGGTGGCACAGTGGTGCAGCTGGTAGAGCTGCTGCCTCACAGCGGCAGAGACCCAGGTTCAATCCTGACCTTGGCTGGTGTCTATGTGGAGTTTGCATGTTCTCCCTGTGATCGTATGGGTTTCCCCTGGGTGCTGCGATTTCCTCCTACATCCCCAAAACATGCATGGTTGTAGGTTAATTGGCCTCTGTAAATTGCCCCTGGTGGGTAGGGAATGGGTGTGAGAAAGTGGGATAACAGAATTAGTCTGAATGGGTGATCGATGATCGGTGTGGACCCGATGGGTCGAAGGGCCTTCCATGCTGTATCCCTAAACGCTAAACAAAGTTAAATCAAATTGGGACATCTGTACCAATAGGATTCAACATAATCAAAAGGCATTGTCTCACATCTGGTGAATTTGCATCGCTGATTTTAGTATATAAATCACTTCAGCAAGTGAGATTTATTGCTGGACAATTAACTGCATTCTGTCACGGTCCATTACTGTTTGTTTTCCATGGGAATGGGAGCGCACTTTGATATTTTTACATGACCACGTTAGTAATCTGGCATGAAATACAAAAGAAAACCTTTCAAAATAACTGCTTTTAGGGGTTAGGGAGCATGGTGAGTTATAACACTGCCCTTTCACATCTTGGAGCAGTGGTCAAGTGTAACTGCAGATGAAGGAATGAAAGCCTCCTTTTTCTACAGGTTTTAAACAAGTGGAGAAATTCATATAAACTATATTCTCAATGTTCAACCATGTAAAATGTTAAGACTGGAACAGATTAAGTTTTCAACTGTGAATTGCAAAGTTATTGCTGAATACTTCATTTTAGATCCACCTCTACCCAATGCGAAAGAAGTTCCTAACTCCATAGGCAGAAATCCTCAATTCCTTTCAATAAAATGTGCATCAAATTATAGTTAGATCATTAATTTTGAAGTTTATGGAATGTTTTCCTGTATTCTAGAGCATATATAGATTGGAGAGATTAGACCTCTTACAATAATGTGTTTCTGAGGTCACTCAGCATAACTTCCATTGAGATGAGAGATTGTAGATTAAATTCCATTTGCCCATTGCCGGATGTGTCCTCTGGTAAATATTTTAAGCATTAAATATTCCTGATGTCTGTTTTCTTCATAAGTTTCATGTTCATAAGGGATAGGAGCAGAAATAGGCCGTTTGGCCCATCAAGTCTATTCCGTCATTCAACCATGGCTGATCTATCTCTCGCTCCTAACCCCTTTCTCCTGCCTTCTCCCCATAACCACCTGACACAACTGACACCAGCTCCCTGCATCTACCACAATTAGCCCTCCCACTCCACGCCACGTCTGCACTGTATCCTTGGTAGTGATTATTAGTTAATAAGTAAATATAAAGTCCTCGCTCGATGGGCAAGGACTAAGAAATCAGAAAAGGAAATTTAAATCAATTGTCATTAATATCTTCCTTTAAACTGTTAACTCGGGAATGAAAAGTGGCTGAAAGGACTCAAAGATTCCAACCTCCAAAACATACAAATGTTAGAATGCATCAAAGCATCACAGAAAAATGGACGTTCTTCTTTTAGGATTATTTAAAATATATTCTTCTGTGCCTCATTAATTCAAACAATAACATAACAGAATGCCAGAATGACCTATGTGGTTCAAAGATAAAGATCCATTGAGAGTTTTATGCTTAATACAAAACAGAAAGAGGCTATTCAGCTCAAGCTGACTCCCAGCAGAGCATTGCATCATTTCTCTCCCCCCTCCCTCTATTTCCCCGTACCCATATAACATAACCTCCCTCAATTCCACCAATTTCCCCTTTTACTCTTACAATTTATAGTAACCGATTAACCTACCAGCATATCTTTGTGATGTGAGAGGAAACTGAAGCACTTGGTAGATACCAATGCAGAAAACATGAAAACTCCTCACAGATAGCGCCTGAAGTCAGGATCAAACCCAAATCTTTAGTTTAGTTTTGAGATACAAAGCGGAAACAGACCCTTCGACCCACGGAGTCCGCGCCGACCAGCGATCCCCACATACCAGCACTATCCTATATGTTAGGGACAATTTACAATTCTTATCGAAGCCAATTAACATACAAATCTGTGCGTTGTTGGTATGTGGGAGGAATCCAGAGCTCCCGGAAATAAACCCATGCAGTCATGGGGGAGAACGTACTAACTGCGCTCAGACAGCACCCGCAGTCAGGATCAAACCCAGGTTTCCGGCGCTGTAAGGCAGCAACTTTATCGCTGCGCCACCGTGCCACCCCTTGAGCCCATCAGTTGTTGGGCAGCAGCACTCACTGTTGCGCTCCACTGTGCCACACACTGTGAATTGTAACCTCCTATTCAAGTTCATCATTTCACTTTTACACACCAACTCACTGGGCCAAAGGGCCTGTTTTTGTGTGCTGTGATCTCCATTGCACTATGGCTTGAACATTCACAGCATGGAGAACTGAAAGGCAACTGTAGAAAATTCCAAATCACCTGTGAAAATAATGGTATTTTGTAAGATTTTCTCCTGGTTCGGCCTCAATACAATTCAGGACATTGTACAGGGAAATGGGGGTTGTGTGAGGGAGAAAGCTGTTTTTTAGATGCTAGGGCCAAATGAGTATGAGAGCATTGGTTGGCAACGGTGATCACATTCATATACATGGGTTTGCATGTGGGGGGTTGAGAATAATCAGCGGCCAAATGTCTAGCGTGCTGTTAACACAAGCAACCAATAGCATATTTTCCCCCTTACAAGTCTACAGGGGATATTTGAGTGTTGACCCTGAAAGGTCAAACTAGAAAAACACCTAAGTAGCACACTTTAAATCCCGCAGCCTTCCAACACTCAATTCCAACATTTATTTTACATTTATTCATTCTCGGGACAGCAATGTTGTTGGCCGGCTTATTATTTATTGTCCATCCCTTACTGCACCCTGAATTAGTTGCCTTGCTGGTCATTTCAAATTACATTCACAACACTGGTGTGCCTCGAGCTGAATGTAGCACAAATAACATATGGGTGGCAAATTTCCTTCCCTGAATGATGATGAACTGAATGGTAATTCAGTGGTTTTAATGGTAATTCTGTGGTTTTAATACAGGCTTCTTTTTCCATACTCTTTTCACTAGTTGAATTTTAAAGTCTTGTTGGCACGTTGCTAATTAAGCGTGCAGCTGGATTGTAAACGATGGATACTAATCTATTTGGATACTAATCCATTAATTTAACCCCTTTGTCAATGGATCCCTGACAATGACACATTTCAGTAATGATTTGGTTTTGCTCTTACATTTCCTTCAGAAACCATATTGTTATTTTACATCTCAATTTCACCAGCTTTTGCCTTACACCAGCAAGAGTTAATCTGGAGACTGAAGAAACTGCAGATGCCATAATCTTAAGCAAAACGTAAAGCACTGGAGGAATGGGTGGCACAGTGGTGAAGCGGTCGAGTTGCTGCCTCACAGCACTAGAGATCCTGACCATGGGTGTTGACTGTATGGACTTTGCATGTTCTCCCTGTGACCGCGAGAGTTTTCTCTGGGTGCTCCAGTTTCCTCCCACATTCCACAGAAGTGCAGGTTTGTAGGTTAATTAGCTTCTGTAAATTGTCCCTAGTGTGTAGGATGCAGAAATCTGGGTAGCATGGAACTGGTGTACGGGTGACTAGTATTGGCAGGGACTCAGGGGGCCGAAGGGTCTGTTTCCACGCTGTATCTCCAATTAACTAAACTCAGCAGAGGGACAAAAGAGTCTGAAGAAGGGTCCTGACCTAAAACGTTGCCTGTCCATTCCTCCACAAATGCTGCATGACCTGTTGAGTTCCTCCAGCACTTTGTGTTTGATTTAATCAATCCAACTTATTTACCATTTACAGACCTTGCCTTTCACTCTTTCCTCTTTCTCACCCCCCCCCCCCCAGATGCTTCCCTTGCCTTTTCCCCTTCATTTTAAAATATATTAAGCTCCAATATTTTACTGATGAAAAGTTACTCACCCAAAGCATTAACTGTTTCTGTTCATCTGGATGCACTGAGATATGATCTTCCTTTGTGTCCAAACTAACTTTTCTATATGTGCCAGGAGAGACCAACTGGAGTTGAAATTAATTTGCACGAGAATAATTAAGATCAGTCTTTAAAATAGGTCACTCCTGACTAATGAGAATTTTCCCAGTGTAACATGAATTTAGAGCTCCACTTTAACATCATACATTGACAAAGAATCGGAATTTGTATTAGAATAGATGGTGCTGAACATAGAAGAGTACCGAAGATAGACACAAAAAGCTGGAGTAATTCAATGGGCCAGACAGCATCTCTGGAGAAAAGGAATAGGTTTCAGGTCTGAAGAAGGGTCTCGACCCGAAACATCACCTATTCCTTTTCTTCAGAGATGCTGTCTGATCCGCTGAGTTACTCCAGCTTTTTGTATCTGTCTTCGGTTTAAACCAGCAACTGCAGTTCTTTGCTACACATAGAAGAGTACTGCACAGGAACAGGCCCTTGGGACCTCAACGTTTGTGCCAAACATGATTCTAAGACCAACTCTTATCTGCCTGCACATAATCCACATTTCTCCATTCCCTGTACATTCATGCACCTCTCCAAAAGTCTCTTAAATGCCACTATCATGTCTGGCCTCACCAATATCCCTGGCAGTGCATTCCAGGCACTCACCACCCTCTGTGTAACAAATCTCGGCACGCACATCTCCTTTACACATTGCACCTCTCTTATGTCTTAAAGCTTATGTCCTCCAGTCGTTTACTTTTCAATCCTGGGAAAAAGGTTCCCAGAGGTGCAATATGTAAAGGAGATATCCGTACCAAGACAGTCTACCCTATCCATGTCTCTCGTAATTTTATATACTTGAAATAAACTCTGCAACCTCTGCAAGATTATATAGAGCTGCAGTTGAATAATATTTCATATTCTATGGGCTGAGTTGACGGTACCTTATTAGCAGTATTTTTGGCTACATATAATTTGTTTTTTCTACTCCCAGGGTAGGTATGCTTAAGCATTCTATCAGGCAATTTGGAAATTAATTTCCACCATGATCTTTCCTAGCACAGTGGGAAGGAACATTAGGGGTGCAGCATAGGAGTTGCTGCCTAACAGCTTTTGCAGCGCCAGAGACCCGGGTTCGATCCCGACTATGGGTGCGGTCTGTTCGTTCTACCCGTGTCTGTGTGGGTTTTCTCCGAGATCTTTGGTTTCCCCCCCACACTTCAAAGATGCACAGGTTTGTAGGTTAATTGGCCTAGTATAAGTGTAAAAAAATGGTCCCTAGTGTGTGTAGGGTAAGTTAATGTGCGGGGATCGCTGGTTGGTGCGGACTCGGCGAGCCGAAGGGCCTGTTTCCGCGCTGTATCTTTAAACTAATAAACTAAGCTAAACGTTCAAATCTGGATAACAGAGGTGAAAGGACAATGTAAAATCCAATTCATCCAAACTAATTCACTAAGCCTGTAATGTGCACACTTGGAAATGAAGAGAAAACAACAAGAGCAGGCAAGTCGCTTGAGATTGTTATTATCCTGCAATAGTTTGTTAATTGACTATAAGCCAAAGTTCCTGTTATTACAGAAAAATCAGTCAGCCGTTAAGACAATTGTTTGCATCCACATTCCTTTTGGGAGATGTAAATCTGCATTGATTGCCTGTAAGTTAAACAAAGACAAATGTAAATACCAACAGGAATTTTCCAGTTATTAAGGGTTTTAGCAAACAAACACACAAAGCCTAAACTCTGCGGTTGTTCAGAAATCATCAAGGGACCAATCTGCCTTGGAAATATCTTCTTCATCCTCGTTAAATATCAGACTTCTGAATGATAAATAGTCAGTTTAGAACAATTGCAAATATCCTTTCAGTAATTTTATTCTGCAGTGGGAAAAAAGAAAATATATTTCAGAAGCAAAATGATACCATAGATCAGCATTACACAAATTAGTGACAATTCCAGGATTGGCTCACTGGAGGGGCTCCATTAATCTACTGTGTGAAAAAAAAACTGTGGCTTATCTGTGGAAGAATATACAGCAGAGTCTGACATCTTTGGCTGCATAGTGGAGATTAGGTCAATCTCCAGAACCAGGGACCAGGAATGGCATTCCTGTATGCTTCAGAACTTGGGATCTAGCAATCAGAGCATCGCTGGGAGTGTGGTAAGAGAGGTGGTGAGATCTGGTAGGTAGAAAGTGCCTGAGCAATGCGGAATGCATATACATACTGTATGCATATGTGTGTGTGCAAGCAAGTGACTCGGATGGTAACACCACACAATGCATAAGCTCGCCTCTGTGTAAGCATATATATATATCAATGCCCAGCTAAGCCCAGTAAGCCTGTTCTCCTGCCATTTCGAAGAAGTCTGAAGAAGGGTCCAGACCCAAAATGTCACCCATCCTTTTTCCCTAGCGATGCTGCCTGACCCACTGAGTTACTCCAGCATATATTATTGCCTATTGTGAGATTTTGCTGTCTATGAACAGAGTGTCTTGCAAAAGAGGTACTGGCAAGAAATTCAACCCATGATGTACTGCTCACTCTGAAAGTGGCCCTCCAAACCAAAGTCTTAGGACACCACCACCAAAGATGATTCAATGGAAAATATCAATAGAGCCACAACAAGTGGCTTCTCTTAAATAAGCTTTGATTTATTTTCAATTCACCAACAAAATTTCATTTACCAAATCCTTTTGGATGAATTATTTACCTGTCAAGGAGATAGATCTTCAGGCTACGAGAAGAATATGTTCTACTCATAGAAACATAGAAAATAAGTGCAGGTGTAAGCCATTCGAGCCAGCACCCCATTCAATATGATCATGTCTGATCATCCATAATCAGTACCCCATTCCTGCTTTCTCCCCATATCCCTTGATTCCGTTAGCCCTAAGAGCTATATCTAACTCACTCTTGAAAATATCCAGTGAATTGGCCTCCACTGCCCTGTGGCTGAGAATTCAGGAGATTCACAACTCCCTGGGTGAAAAAGTTTTTCCTCATCTCAGTCCATCTCATCTCAAGTAGCACAAAACATAGCACATAGGACGTGGAACAGTACAGCACAAGAACTGGCCCTTCGGTTCACAATGTCTGTGCCGATCATGATGCCAAGGGCAACTCTTACCTCTGTCCAAGCCTTTCACTATATGGTAAGTTTCAATGCGATCACCTCTCATCAAAGACAATAGACAATAGACAATAGGTGCAGGAGTAGGCCATTCGGCCCTTCGAGCCAGCACCGCCATTCAATGTGATCATGGCTGATCATTCTCAATCAGTACCCCGTTCCTGCCTTCTCCCCATACCCCCTGACTTCACTATCCTTAAGAGCACTATCTAGCTCTCTCTTGAATGCATTCAGAGAATTGGCCTCCACTGCCTTCTGAGGCAGAGAATTCCACAGATTCACAACTCTCTGACTGAAAAAGTTTTTCCTCATCTCCGTTCTAAATGGCCTACCCCTTATTCTTAAACTGTGGCCCCTTGTTCTGGACTCCCCCAACATTGGGAACATGTTTCCTGCCTCTAAAGTGTCCAACCCCTTAATAATCTTATACGTTTCGATAAGATCCCCTCTCATCGTTCTAAATTCTAGTGTATACAAGCCTAGTCACTCCAGTCTTTCAATTTATGACAGTCCCGCCATTCCGGGAATTAACCTAGTAAACCTACGCTGCACGCCCTCAATAGCAAGAATATCCTTCCTCAAATTTGGAGACCAAAACTGCACACAGTACTCCAGGTGCGGTCTCACTAGGGCCCTGTACAACTGCAGAAGGACCTCTTTGCTCCTATACTCAACTCCTCTTGTTATGAAGACCAACATTCCATTGGCTTTCTTCACTGCCTGCTGTACCTGCATGCTTCCCTTCAGTGACTGATGCACTCAGACATCCAGATCTCATTGTACGTCCCCTTTTCCTAACTTGACACCATTCAGATAATAATCTGCCTTCCCATTCTTACCACCAAAGTGGATAACCTCACACTTATCCACATTAAACTGCATCTGCCATGCATCCGCCCACTCACACAACCTGTCCAAGTCACCCTGCAACCTCATAGCATCTTCCTCACAGTTCACACTGCCACCCAGCTTTGTATCATCTGCAAATTTGCTAATGGTACTTTTAATCCCTTCATCCAAGTCATTAATGTATATTGTAAATAGCTGCGGTCCCAGCACCGAGCCTTGCGGTACCCCACTAGTCACTGCCTGTCATTCTGAAAGGGACCCATTTATCCCCACTCTTTGCTTTCTGTCTGTCAACCAATTTTCTGTCCATGTCAGTACCCGACCCCAATACCATGTGCTCCAATTTAGCCCACTAATCTCCTATGTGGGACCTTGTCTAAGGTTTTCTGAAAGTCGAGGTACACCACATCCACCGGCTCTCCCCTGTCAATTTTCCTCGTTATATCCTCAAAACATTCCAGAAGATTAGTCAAGCATGATTTCTCCTTCGTAAATACATGCTGTCTTGGAATGATCCTGTTACTGCTATCCAAATGTTCCGCAATTTCATATTTTATAATTGACTCCAGCATCTTCCCCACCACTGATGTCAGACTAACTGGTCTATATTCCCGTTTTCACTCTCCCTCCTTTCTTAAAAAGTGGGATAACATTAGCTACATCCAATCCACAGGAACTGATCCTGAATCTATAGAACATTGGAAAATGATCACCAATGCGTCCACAATTTCTCAAGCCACCTCCTTAAGTACCCTGGGATGCAGACCATCAGGCCCTGGGGATTTATCAGCCTTCAGTCTACCCAACACCATTTCCTGCCTAATGTGAATTTCCTTCAGTTCCTCCGTCACCCTAGGATCTCTGACCACTAGAACATCTGGGAGATTGTTTGTATCTTCCTTAGTGAAGACAGATCCAAAGTACCGGTTCAACCCGTCTGCCGTTTCCTTGTTCTCCATAATAAATTCCCCATAATAAAAACCTCCTCTGAACCCTCTCCAGGGCAGCACAACCTTCCACAAATATAGTGCCCAAAATTGCTCACAATATTCCAAATGCAGCCTGACCAACGCCTTATAGAGCCTCAGCATTACATCCTTGTTTTTGTATTCTAGCCCTCTTGAACTAATTGCTCGCACTCTTCTAGCAGTCTGCACTCTAGAACACTTCCAGTTTGTGTTGAAAGACAAAAACTTTTTGTGTGAAAATGAATTTTAAAACATTTTTTTCACACATAAAATCAAATCAGATATTTCGGAATCGAGATAACAGCAAATGTAACATGACACGCTGGGAGAAAATCTGGTGACAGAATTTGTGATTCCCAAAGCTCTACACCACCGGAGTTTCATTGTGATGTTCCTGAGTCTATTGTCGAATTCATTGGTAAAGATTAATCTCCCTGACAAATCAACAATTCCATAAGCAATCTATTCCATGCCTATCAGGAAGGTGGAAGGTAAATCAGGTGAACATTGCCCATTTCTTATCTAATATGTCCTTCATCCAATGAAAGCAGTTCTACTGTTCGACTTCACATTAGTTGAGGCCACTAGTTTTTGTTTTACTTCAAGAATGTGTGTACATTTCACAAACTTACTCTGCCATTCACTCATTAACCTCAAGGGCTGTCATTATTCTCAAAGGCAGCCGAGTTATAATCTCCTGTAGAAGACCCGAAGGCTTGGTGGTCGGCAGGGCCCTCCTGAAGTCTCGTTGGTCGGTGGCTGTCCCAAGGCTCGTCAGACCGAGAAAAGGCGGGACTGGGAGGGAGGTGGAGACGTCGGACGCCTGGAGCAAGGGCCGGTAGGAGGGTGAATCAGGTTAATGCCTCCAGTGGCTTCAAGGTCAACTGCAGGAGGCAACAAAGATGGCCGGGCAAGGAGAGGGTCATTGTCAAGTCAAGTCAAGTCAAGTTTATTTGTCACATACACATACACGATGTGCAGTGAAATGAAAGTGGCAATGCCTGCAGATTGTGCACAAAAAGGAATTACAGTTACAGCATATAAATAAAGTTAATAAAGTTACTATAGTGTAGACAAAATTTAGTCTCTGGAGTTATAAAAGTTTGCAGTCCTGATGGTCTGTGGGAAGAAACTCCGTCTCATTCTCTCCGTTTTCACAGCGTGACAGCGGAGGCGTTTGCCTGACCGTAGCATCTGGAACAGTCCGTTGCTGGGGTGGCAGGGGTCCCTCATAATCTTGCTTGCTCTGGATCTGCACCTCCTGATGTATAGGTCCTGCAGGGGGACGAGTGTAGTTCCCATGGTGCGTTCTGCCGAACGCACTACTCTCTGCAGCGCCATCCTGTCCTGGGCAGAGCTGTTCCCAAACCAGATTGTAATGTTGCCGGACAGGATGCTCTCTACAGCCCCAGAGTAGAAGCAATGAAGGATCCTCAGAGACACTCTGAATTTCCTCAGCTGTCTAAGGTGGTAAAGGCGCTGGTAAAGGAGAAGGTCATTGTTTCGCGGGAACTGCCCCAGTACATCGAGCACGCTGGCCAACCGGACTTTGGACTTTGAATAATGGCGCCAAAACATGGTGGTGCCTGAATGTGTAATATATGCAAAAGGAATTCACTGTGCAGTTGCATATGCGACAAATAAACCACCTTGGAACGACTTTTTTTAAAAAGTACTATTCTTACTAATATATTTGGGTTTTGTTCTTCTCCCTATCCAGTTACTTCTCCCCTCCTCATCACTTATTATCCATCCACCATCCAATTTGTTTGTAAGTTGTAGGATTTCATTCACACTCCAAAGACGTACAGGTTTGTAGGTCAATTGGCTTGGTAAATGTAAAAATTGTCCCTAGTGTGTGTAGGATAGTGTTAGTGTGCGGGGATCACTGGGCGGCGCAGACCCAGTGGGCCGAAGGGCCTGTTTCTGCGCTGTATCTCTAAATCTAAAAAAATAATAATAATTTGCTCTGTGTCTTTCATGATGAAAGAGTCCTTTGGGCATAATATTCAAGAGATCACTTCGCAGTGCTGCACCATTAGTTTATCAGTATTGCAGCAATTGACTGGGTGAATACAGGCCAATCTTTTGCTCTTTGCTCCTCACTGCTCACTGCTTCTATAAAAGCATGAATCCCCTTTGAAAGACGAATCTTAGCACATTAGTTATTTTCCCTTTAGGTTAATACATGCAACCCAATATTTTTTTTAAAAAACAGAATTGATTAAACAAAATATAAGGATATTCCAAACTTGTCTCGTGAGTTTCCATGCTTTGCTAAATCAAATAAGATCGCTAGGTATGAAGAAGGAGGAATGTTGAAAGACAACGACCCAGTTGCATTGTGGTCAATGATGCTTCTGTCTTACAGCTGCATTGAGTAAACTGAATCTGACTGGGTCTGACAACATCATTGGTAAGATTTGATGCAAGATGACATAATCAGGAAAATCAAAGAGATATTTTTGTTCAAGTTATTTTCAACGACCGGCAAACAGGCTCACAGACGTTACTGGACAGTGCAAAATTTCCATCATTTTCACAAAACAGTGAGAAGAGTAAATGTTCCCGGTGTAAATCAAGGTTGAAGTGAATGTTCATTTTGATTTTTTAAAATTTTTAAATTTTTTTTTTAGTTTTAGTTTTAGAGATACAATGTGAAAACAGGCCCTTCGGCCCATTAAGTCCACACCGACCATCAATTACCCGTCCGCACTAGTTCAATATTATCCCACTTTCGCATCCTACGCACTAGGGGGATTTTACAGAAGCCAGTTAACCTACAAGCCTGCACGTCTTTGGAATGTGGGAGGAAAGTGGGTCACCCGGAGAAAGCCCACGCGGTCACAAAAAGAATGTACAAACTCCATACAGACAGCACCTGCAGTCTGGATCGAACTCAGGCCTCTGGCGCAGAGAGGCAACAGCTCTACCACTGTGCCACTGTGCCACCCTTTAGCAAACACCTATAAGGAGTCAGAGCAAATTATGCTCAATGCAATTTTGCAATAAACGTAACACGTGGGATGCATTCAATACAACATTCAGTCACACGTTTTCTCAAAGCAGAGGTGTGACATAGCTGACTTGAAATTTTAAAGTTTGGGCTGATACTTTAAAAATAAATTCCTTCATGTGCAAGTACTGTAAACATCAATGGCTTCCAACAGGAGAACTGTGGGTATTATCTCCCAGCCAGATGAGACAAAATATGTAGTGAACTAACGTGGGAAGATCACAGTATTTTGAGCAGACACATATCCAAACCAGTCTTGGATATTTTACCTGCTTCACAAGCTCAGAGCTGGCATTTCAAGTAAGACAAGGTACCAAGTCCTTGCTGAATATAATAAGAAACAACTAAAAATAGACATCATATGTAAAACCACGAGAGCCGAGTTTTGTGTATTGACTGCAGCAAGCTCGTTAGTCCCCTAAAACTAAAGATTCCTCCTCTCTGATCATAGGAGAAATGACATCGTTTTGCTGTCCTTTTCAAAGAGGCTCAGTTCCATGTCTGAAAGTTAATGTCTATTGTGGTGATCCTTACATTCATTGCTAATTTGCGTGGTTTAAGTTTCGTGCATCACTCAGAGATGGGAGCAGACTGTCTACACTGACATTAAATGTAGCACTGAGGATATGTTCAGAAGCGAGAAAAAAGCGGATGCTGGAAATCTGCACTAAAATCTCAATGGTGGATGGTGATAACGTTTCAGGTTGATGGACTTTTATCGGAATGAAATATCAACTCTGTGTCTTTCTCTTTGCAGCTGCTGCCTGACCTGATCTGCATTTAGAGCATTCTTATCTTAACAGTGGAGCGTTGCTTTGACAGAGGTATTGTTCTTCAGATGTCAAGAGTCTAGACACAAGAGAGTTTTATTGCTATGTTCCAGACAGAACAATGAAATTCTTATTTGCTGCAGCACAACAGAATATATAAACATAATACCCTGCAAACAATATAATAAATAAATATATATAGGGAACCAGCATCTACAGTTCTTTCCTACACACCTACGTATATATATAGGTGTGTAGGAAAGAACTGTAGATGCTGGTTTAAATCAAAGGTCTACCTGTATATATACATAGTTACACACACACACACACACACACACACACACACACACACACACACACACACACACACACACACACACACACACACACACACACACACACACACACACGCGCGCGCGCACACACACACACACACACACACACACACACACACACACACACACACACACACACACACACACACACACAAAAACAAACAAACATACAATAATAGTGCAAAAAGACAAAACCAATGCCTCCAAGTCTATGTAATTCATAGCTTATATGGGGGTTGTGGTGTTTAAAGTCTGTAGGGAAGAAGCTGTTCCTGAGCCTGGACGTTACAGTTTTCAGGCTCCTATATCTTCATCCTAAAGGCAGGAGTGAAATGATTGTGTGACCAGCTCCCTGATGATGCTGGCTGCCTTTTTGAGGTATGATGAGGATAATAGACAATAGACAATAGACAATAGGTGCAGGAGGAGGTCATTCGGCCCTTCGAGCCAGCACCGCCATTCAATGTGATCATGGCTGATCATTCTCAATCAGTACCCCGTTCCTGCCTTCTCCCCATACCCCCTGACTCCGCTATCCTTAAGAGCTCTATCCAGCTCTCTCTCAAATGCATTCAGAGAATTGGCCTCCACTGCCTTCTGAGGCAGAGAATTCCACAGATTCACAACTCTCTGACTGAAAACGTTTTTCCTCATCTCCGTTCTAAATGGCCTACCCCTTATTCTTAAACTGTGGCCCCTTGTTCTGGACTCCCCCAACATTGGGAACATGTTTCCTGCCTCTAACGTGTCCAACCCCTTAATAATCTTATACGTTTCGATAAGATCTTAATAATCTTATACGTTTCGATAAGATCTTAATAATCTTATACGTTTCGATAAGATCTTAATAATCTTATACGTTTCGATAAGATCTTAATAATCTTATACGTTTCGATAAGATCTTAATAATCTTATACGTTTCGATAAGGATGTACTCTGCATGCTTCAATTTGATGGAAAACAAACAACAACACTATTTAACAAAGAGTTAAACATTATTCAGTTCTGGTTAATGTTGATCATTATAAACAATCTCATTAGTATTGGCTTATTATTGTCATGTGTACCAAAATACAGCCAAAAGATGTTTTGGTGTGCTATCCAATCAAATCATACTGTACATGAGTACATTCTAGCCAACAGAATACAACAGGTTGTGCAAAGAGAAAAATGCCAGAGTGCAGAATATATCGAGTTGCAGCAATAACGCATTACATTTACAGAGAAAAAGTACAAGGTTGGCAATGTGGTTGGTTGGAAGATCAGGACTGCACCCTAGCTCATGGGAGGACAGGAGGGGGAGATGGTAAGGATGTAAGTAGTCCTTAATTATGATGGCTACTTTCCAGAGGCTACATTCCCTATTTCATTGTGAATATGGAGTCGATGGGCAGGGGGCAGGAATGGAAGAGGCTGGTTTGGGGGCTGGAGGAAAGCTGGTTCATGTGGTTGATTGGGCTGCGTCCACAACTCCCAGCAATTTCTTGTGGCTTTGGGCAGAGCATTTGCTAAACCAGGTAGGATGCTTTCTATGGCGTATGTATAGAAGTTGATAAGGGACAATGGAGACATGCTGGATTTTCTTAGATTTCTGAGAGAGTAGAGGTTCTAATGTGCTTTCTTGGCCATAGCATGAACACGATAAAGAGGGACTGTAGATACTGGTTTATACCAAAGATAGACACAAGGCGGCGCTGCCCTAGCAGCTGCGGCTTACCTGCGGTCCGTTTGTCTTTGTGTTTTGTTGTTTTTTTTGTCTTAATTGTAGATGTGATGTCGTGTTTTTGTGTTTGTGTACTATGTGTGTGTGTGTGGGGGGGAGGGGTGGAACTGTAAAATTGTAAATATGTGTCCCTTCCGAACGGAGACCCGACCTTTGTTTTCTGGGTCGTGTCTCCGTTCCTGCTGCGGCCTACCATTGGCCCAACTCCTGGAGCTGGCGGCCTTCAGGGCTCCGGTTCGCAGAGCCCACGGACTGGACTCACCATCAGCGGAGCCGGCCGTCCTTGGAGGCTGCGGGAGCGGCTGCAACTCCCCTTCGGCTCGGGCCGCGTGGATGCCGACATCGGGAGCTCAGGCAGCGGCAGCGTGTTCGCCCGCCCCGGATCGCGGGGCTTGGGTCGGCCCGCCGCGGACATTTCACCGTCCGGGGCGGCCTGAAATAGACCGCGGGATTTTTCTCTGCTGGGCGGGGGCTTCAATGTCGGGAGCCACGACCGCCCCGACGTGCAGCGGCAGCGTGTTCGCCCGCCCCGGATCGCGAGGCTTGGGTCGGCCCGATGCAGACCTTTCACCGTCCGGCGCGGCCTGCAACCTCAACAGCCTGACCGCGGGAGAAGACGGCAGGGGAAGGGAAAAGACATTCTGGCCTTCCATCACAGTGAGGAGGGGACTGGAGGAGACTAACTGTGATGAATGTTTCTTTTTTGTGTGTGTTGGTTGGGTTTGTGTAATTTGCTTATTTTATTGCTTTTATTGTTGGACTGTGGGTGACTAAATTTTGTCCAAAAAACTTGTGTTTTGGATGACAAATAAAGATATCTTGAATCTTGAATCTTGAAATGCTGGAGTAACCCTCAGAGGGACAGGTACCGTCTCTGGAGAAAATAGATGGGTTGCATTTCGGATTGCAATGCTTCTTCATAATGCTGTTGGACCAGGACAAATAGTTGGTGATATTTATGGCTTGGAACTGGAAACTCTCAACCATCACCACTTCAGCATTGATGTGGACGGGATGTGAACTCCACCCTTCTTCCTGAAATGGATGTCCAGCAACTTTGTGTAGGAAAGAACTACACATGCTGGTTTAAATCGAAGATAGACAAAATGCTGGAGTAACTCAGTGGGACAGGCAGCATCTCTGGAGAGAAGGAATGGGTGGTGTTTTGGGTCGTATTCAGTCTGAAGAAGGCTCTCGACACGAAACAACATCCTTCTCTCCAGAGATGCTGCCTGCTCCGCTGAGTTACTGTGGTATTTTGTGTCTGTCTAGCAACTTTGTTCATTGACTTTGAGTGGGAGCTGGTGCAGCACCATGCAAAGTAGTGTTGGCTCCCAACAGTGGAGTAAGGACTCAGGTGTGCGTGCTTCTGACCTAGAGGTTTGCTACGTCAGAGCGCAGAAAATCAGAAATGGGCTGATCCCTGCTAAGGATGTTGTGAATGTTCCTGCAGCTGGGGTGCAGTGTTGCTGGAGCTCACCGGAGAGCCGCTCTGGCACCTCTGTAAAAGAAAGCCAAAATAAACAGCGGAGAAATTAACAGAGGCCGCTCCGGCACCAGTAACAGCTCCAGCACCTAAAACAATAGCACTGCAACACTGTCCTGCAGGGAACTACCAGGGACAGATGTCCTTTGCTTTCACCTTTCAAACCGCCCACCTTGGAGCACCTCTTTAAATATGTAAACCTGCATTGTGATTGAAGAGAAGCAAATAAAGCGTAAAAAGATTAACCTGTTCAGTGCCACCCCCGAGTGTACTCGGGTCATGGCCAATAATAGTGTAAAAAAAACTAGGCAGTGAACAGGTTAACTTTATCTCATATGAAAATGTAATTGACATTTAGATGTGAGACAGTTATCAAAACATTTTGTTTTAACTCGGAAACGAGAGGCTTTGGGCAAATTATTCTCCTAAGTTATTGTTAGGTATCACCTTGTTATTTTAACCTATGTAGGATGTATGGTTTTTGAGACTCCAGTGTGCTCTCCTGCATTGTTGAAATGCAACACATCGCTTGAACTGACTTGCCTCTGACTTTTTAAATTGCTCTGCACAGAAAAGGCATGGTTGCTATGCTCTTTACCCTGAAGCAGAGGTTTTAATTCAGTTGTAATCAATTAACGGCTTCCATAATATTCAGGATGCATGGTTAATGTGTCAACTGGAGAAAATTATTCAGATGAACAGGAACGTCATATTATCATGGACTGTGGGAGATGAATAAAATAATCCATTATTGTGGATTTGTAAAACAAGTCTGGCAAGTGCTTCCACGAGCATACAACTAGAAGTTATGTTATAATGAATGCTTAAGAAGAATAGGTAAAAGGGAAAGGGTTTTGGGATGGGTGGGGGATGAAGCACAGCCTCAAGAGTTAACCGAACAAAACAACCATTAAACTAATGTTCCTTGTGAATTCGTTGCTAATTAGTACAAATGCCAGACATAATTACTTCCTAATTGCTTAATCCCTTTGCTGTAAATGCTGGTATATAATTTGCTCTAAAGTTAAACTTTGTTTTCAGGGAGTGTTTTTCCCCCTAGAACATTTCCAGATATACCAGCATTTCGGCACTAGTGTTATTTCCCTCCATTCATGGCGTTTTGACCATGCAGTCTGTAGCCGCCAGAAGAAGCATGGTAATTATTCACCTTGGCTACTCCAGCAGCATGTCCCAGATCCAGGACTCCTAACACCAAGACTCCAGATACATGGTGACACCAAGTCCCCCTCTAAGTCATGTACAAAGAGACATGAAGAACATGCTACAATCCTGAGCAAAAAATAAACTGCTGGGGAAAATTAATGGGTCATTAGTGGCAATTCGGGATGGGCAACAAATGTTGGCAACCCCAGCATCATTTCATCTCATAAATAAAATTAATGAAATGAATGGAGAAGCCTTGCCCTTCCCAGTGCCATATAGAATAATAAAATAAATGCAGGAGAACTATATTCTGAGGCATGATTTAGCATCTCCCAATACAAACTAATAGGAAAATTAAGTTTGGAACATTTCCCTTGATTGATAGAATGATGTATAACTTTCCATTTTGAAACTAAATTTAAGAACAGTTTAAGTGGTGAAGTATTTAACAATTGATTTAGGCTCTATTTGTGAGTCTTTTAGTTGTTATTCTGGTCATAATTTAAAATTAAAGGAGTAAAATGTTGCGAAATCTTCCATAGCGCTCTTATCTCAGCGGTTATACAAAATACATTTTACAACCAATCTTTTCACACTTTCTCTGAGGTCTGAAGAAGGGTGTCGACCCGAAACGCCACATATTCATGTTCTCCAAAGATGCTGCCTGACTTACTGAATTACTCCAGCACTTTATTTCCTTCTCTGATATCTCTGCTCATTGTCAATTCCTGGTGAGAAGGGGTAGTTTTTTTTTTGTCTTTTCAACCTCTATCCTTAGTTGAGATCGAGATACGAAGTTCAAAATCAGCTGCATTTAATTGAATGCTCTGTATAATTTTTGCCAACTTGCACAGTAGAAAGCTTATGTGCACAAAGAAATACATAGCCTAGTCCCTCCATTAAGTTGTTAAAATGACTAGACTAGAATATTTTCATTTCCAGCAAATAATACTCCAACTTCACGACCTGGAAATGATAAATTAATTTATCAGGCAACATTAGAATGTGAGCCATTGAACTGCTAGGATTCAGTAAAAGAGTCTCAATGCAAATAGTACAACGTTCATGGTATCCTTTCAATTCATTTATTCCAATCTTCTCACGGCGAACAATGCAAACTAAATCGGAAAATGGATTAAGACAGTTTCAGGCTTCTTTTTATTCTTATTGCGATTGAAAAAAACAGGAGCTGCTAAAACCTCATCTCAAAAGACTATTGTCCCTGCATGGCACTCAACACATTTTAAATGTAATAAATATTATAACACTATAAACTTTTATTGATTTTCTCAGGATACATCCAGTTAGCAAATCCTATATTTATCAAATTACCACTGTTTGAAGGTCTCTTTAAATTATAATTTAGAAGCACCAGCGGAAGTGTTTATATGGTTTGTGTCTCAATCAAACATCAAATCACCAACATAATGTGTTTTTGGTTACAGAATTGGGTGCAATGTTCCAACTTTGGGTATCATATTGCAACCCTGATGGCTTTCATCCAGGATTGCTTCTTAGGGCCTATCGTGTTAACAGATTGCACGTCCAACTGAACTATGAGTGGAATTTCCATTTTGTACCTGAAACAGATTGTTGTTGGAATCTATTCTGTATAGAAGGGAGCAAAATTATTCATTTTCCAAGAGTCTGCAACCATATTTTCCCAGCAGTTTTTAAGCAAACCCATTTCTTTTTTAGTTACATAATAGAGAGGAACAATATAATCCACCTTATTGAATTTCAGGAATAAAGCCACATTTCTTCTTGGCTAAAGGTTAGTGCAGACACTTACTGCATGGTAACTCATCTCCACACAGTGTGAGTTTAGCCTCTGTCACTGGCTGCTATATTAAGCTGGTAAAACCAACACTGCATCTCAGGAAGATTCATGATTGTGTGACAAAGCAGAAAAGTAAAAAAAGGTAAGCTAATCAAAATTTAAACAGTGCAAAGATGCTCTGCCTCTCTTTTATTTCAAATTTGCTTACTACATCATTTCTCTTGAGCTGTTATCAGGCAATGGAACCACCCTATCAGCAACAAAAGAGCGGTGCTGAGCTACCATCTACCACATTGGAGACCCTCGGACTATCTTTATTCGGACCTTACCTTGCACATTATTCCCTTTATCATGTACCAGTACACTGTGGATGGTTCGATTGTAATCATGTGTTGTCTTTCTGCAGACTGGTTAGCACGCAACAAAAATCTTTTCACTGTACATGTGACAACACGCTAAACTAAATTAAACTAACCCATAGTTGAAGAATCACAATGTTATAAAATTCGAAAGGAACTGATTTACCAAGGAAAGACACAAAATGCAGCAGTAACTCAGCGGGTCAGGTAGCATCTCCGGAAAACATGGATAGGTGATGTTTCGGGTTGAGATGGTTCTTCAGACCCGAAATGTCACCTATCCACATTCTCCAGAGATGCTACCTTTGAGTCCTGTTGTGTATTCACCAGCATCTGCAGTTCTTTCTTTTTACAGCCAATTACTGTACTGGTCAACTACTGTACCCTTTGATCACTGCACCAACTGATTAACACACTAACTGATTACCAAACTAGCTGATTAGCTCAACAACAGATCACTGCACTGTTAATTACTGCACTATCGGGTGACCGTGACAACTGAATACCCCACCAACTAATTACCGCACAGGTCAATTTCTACACCACTCTTGACAGGCAACATTTTTGTGTAACTGAAATCTCATGACGGCAAGTGGAGTTGACCGATGTTATTCCATCCATAATCAGCAGACAGAAAGTCTTTGTGCAGGGAACATAAATCATCATTTGCAAATCGTGGCAAAATTCAGTTGGGAACAATGCTGTCAAAAATATTTGTTGATAATATCAATGGCATATTAACGCATTTCATAATTATAAATGACTGTGAGGCACATATTCCATCACTACCATATTGTAAATTAGGGAATGATTAAATAGAATTACACATTACAGTAATGACCAACTGGCATGAAGAGGGTCACAAATTGCTTGATCAGCGATGAAGAGTTTAAGCTTCTAACTGATCGGGAAGGTTTAATCACCATTCTGATTTTGCGAAACCTTTCAAACCTTTTGCTCAACCCAGTTTCCCAGTTCAGTAAAAAAAAAACATTCTGTAAACACTGTTTGACCAGTTTATGAAACTCACTGTGCAAATATGCAGAAATATTTAAGAGTGAAGTTTTTTTTTAAGCCCTGCCAAAAAAGAGGTGTGCACACTAAATTATTAAGCAGACGGCAGCTTGTGACCAACATGGTTCGAATATTTTTCTTAAAATGGCAGAGCAGTCATTGAAGGATTGTTAGTGGCTGGCCTCTGTGTTGTGAAGTCAGATATGCCTGGAAACCGAACATTCACACTCC
This sequence comes from Rhinoraja longicauda, assembly GCF_053455715.1. Classification (NCBI taxonomy): domain Eukaryota; kingdom Metazoa; phylum Chordata; class Chondrichthyes; order Rajiformes; family Arhynchobatidae; genus Rhinoraja; species Rhinoraja longicauda. The sequence continues at coordinate 14,280,176 of NC_135960.1, forward strand.
TGACTGTGACTTTCGGATCTTGTTCTGGTTATGAAAAAGAAATGTAAAAAATAAATCAGAATAGCAAAAAAAAATTCAGCACAGCAGAATAAATGATCAGTAAAAAAACACACAGAAACGCTTGAAATGCAAATGTCTTGGCATCAGTAAAGAGAAAGTATAGATTTGGGCCTTCAAATGAATATGGATTGCTGGCTTGGCAGAAGCTGTTTAAAGATAACAACCAACACTGTCTCGCAGTTCACCCAAAAATAAGTACACAGCTGCTGAATGTCTGCATACTGAGTAAAATGAATGACTGAAGATAACCCATAATTTTCTATCCGAATAATTTAATGGCCTCATTTGTAAAATAACCATGACAATGCAAAAGAAGGAGTGCTTGAAACTCCCTCAGGTCTTTCAAGGTTAATGGTGTGGTAAAAACAATACAGCCTGCGAAAACTGGAGATTTGCTTTGATGAACGCATTTCATCACGTCTGAATCTCACAGGTCACCTCAGTACCATCTGGAAGATTCATCAAACGTTCGTGATGCATTGTGCTGATGTACACAACTACTGAAGTCCGTGCTGACTGTGAAAGAGCATGGCGTGGAAACGTCACACGTTTCTTTGGTGGTCTCCATTTCACCTTCTGTGCATAAGGTGACCTTCCTTCCCCCCCCCCCCCAACTCCCCCAACCTGTCTCGGCCTGTAATTCAATGCCAGCACAATAAGTCTTGGACTAAGCCCGGCTTTCCTTTGGATCACAGGAATAACTCGAGACTCAAGAAAACAACCATGGGCCACATTGACCTCTGGGCCATGAGAATGTCCACAGGTGAAAAGGCCATGTGAAGATATCCAGAAAATTTGCATCGAATAACAGGATCTAAACCATACCAAAGGCTTCAATTCCCTTTGATATTTCAAAATGACCACTGACTTACACAAGGTCATCAGTCACCTTTACTTTAAATGGGAATTCATACCATTGAAATATATTCTATTTCTATCTTTTACATACCTATGGATATAGTGCTGCTCACCACCATATGAATAATCCTTGTCTAAAGCATACACCAGGCTTTGCATTTACCACCAGTTTTCTTGTACCATCAGACATGCTACCAAATAAATACACAAGTATTTGTTCATAAATAAAATGTGAAAATCACAATATTCAGAGACTTTATAAGATCTAATATCTGTACTATTAAAGTAAATGCCCATAATTACCCATTAATCGTATGATTTAAGGGCATAGCTTTAAGGTGAGAAGGGGAAAATTTAAAGGAGATGTGCAGGGCAGATTATTTACATGTAAGGTGATGGATGCCTGTTGTCAATAAACTATCCAGTCATAATTCATACGCTTCTTTCAAATGTGTGGATAGTGCAGCATCTTTGATCATGTCAGTTTACTTCCCTTCCATTCGTACGTATACTTTCAGATGCATAGTGTATTAATAATAATAACAATAATAAACATTTATTTTATATAGCGCTTTTCCAAATGCTCAAAGACGCTTTGCAAAAACAGTCATGACATAAAAACAAACAGACGAACTATCCTGACGGAGAAGCGGCGAACAAATAGCGCCAGCGTCCTCTCACGTCAGGGTCCGGCAGTAGACAATAAAGAACACAGGACACACAATTACAATTTTAACACAAACAGCCATCACAGTGATTGCTCCAGGCACACCCTCACTGTGATGGAAGGCAAAGAAAAGTCTTATCTCCTCCTCATTCTTCTCCCGTGGTGCCACGAGGCGATCGAGGCTCCCGATTTTTGAAGCCCCCACCGGGCGATGGAAAGTCCCAGGGCTGAGCCGAGCAGGCCGATGAAGGTCCTGAGCCCCCACCAGGCGATGGAAAGTGCCGCGGCCAGGCAACGCAGGGTGATGAAGGGCCTGCGAGCGGGTCGATCAAACCTCGCGCTCCGAGGCGGTCGAAGCTGCTACGGCTGGAGCTCCTGATAGCCGGTCGCCAGCCAGGGACCTGCGAACTCGAGATGTTGCGGTCTGCAGGGCCCACGGCCGAAGCCTCCGAGATGGTAAGTCCAGGCCCTGCGACCAGAGTCTTCAAGGTCGATCCCAGCTGGAGGCCGCCGACTCCACGGTGTTAGGCCGTAGCACGAACGGAGATACGACACGATAAAGGTCGCATCTCCGTTGAGGAGGAGATTGGAAAAAAAGGTTTCCCCCACCACCCCACCACCCCCCACATATACAGAGTTAGAAATAAATCAAAACATACATTTAAACGATGACAATAGACAAAAACAAAAAAAAGACAGAGAGACTGCCAGTGAGCCGCAGCTGCAGAATGCAGCCACGCCCCCTGTAACAAGACATATTTGAAGTAATTGTAAAAGTAATTAATACCTGTTAAATTTGAACCTTGTCCTGGATAATAGGGCAAATAACCAAAGTAATTTTAATCAGGTTATAAAAGCTTTGCGTTCAAAGCACCAATATCCTGAATAGAGGAGAACTCTGCTTTCTCTTATTATTGCATGATCAAACCTGCATCGGATGGTTTACAAAGACAAGCTTTTCACCCTTGATTTAATAGATTTCCCTGAGAATGGGAAGTAATTGTAAAAAGGCACGTTGACTGATTTAAAGTGTCTAATGTAAAATAATGGCGGGTAGGATGACAGACTTGAAAAAATATTTGGCATGTTGTAGATGATTAGAGGATGATTAGAGGCCCAGTTTCATCATGGAGCAACATTGCAATTGAGTGCCCAGATTTTTCAGACAGGCATTGCCCATGGACACCCATGCCCATACTTACCCAGTCTAGTTCAGAGGGTCTACATGCTAGTCTAATGCACCCTGGAAATAAGAAATAAGATGTGTAGGAAGGAACTGCAGATGGTGGTTTAAACCGAAGATCGACACAAAATGCTGGAGTAACTCAGCGGGACAGGCAGCGCCTCTGCAGAGAAGGAATGGGTGACATTTTGGGTCGAGATCCTTCTTCAGACTGATTCATAGAAACATAGAAACATAAAAAATAGCTGCAGGAATAGGCCATTCGGCCCTTCGAACCAGCACCGCCATTCAATATGATCATGGCTGATCATCCAATATCAGTACCCCCGTTCCTGCTTTCTACCCATATCCCTTGATTCCATTAGCCCTGAGTTATATCTAACTCTCTCTTGAAAACATCCAGTGAATCGGCCTCCACTGCCATCTGTGGCAGAGAATTCCACAGATTCACAATTCTCTGGAGTTCAGAAATAAGATCCTGAGCAAAATGACTAGAGGAACAAGATAAACCACTCGACCCTAAAACCCCGTAGTATGTCATGACGCCATTTTAGTATGCAGAAACATGCAGAAACATTAAAAAATAATGTTCCTCTAGTATCTTTGATCCTGAGCGATGGCAGATGTCCGTCAGCAAACTGGAATAGCTGTGCCCTCAGAAAGTACCTGGTAGTTCTGACAACCATTAAAGCCCTGCCCCTCGCTATGCTGTCTGTTAAATCTGTCCAGACCTGTAAATCGGCAGGGAAGAGAAAGACATTCTGGCCTTCCATCACAGTGAGGAAGTGACTGGAGGAGACTCACTGTGATGGATGTTTTTTGTTTTATGTTGGTTTTTGTGATTGTGTGTTTTATTGCTTTCTTTTTTTATTGCCTCTCATTGTTGACTGTGGGTAACGTAATTTCGTCCAAAAACATGTTTTTGGATGACAAGAAAAGGCTATTCTATTCTATTCTATTCTATTCTATTCTATTCTATTCTATTCCAAATGTCTCTAAATGTGTCTGACATCCAAGCATAATTGAAAATCATAAAAAATGAAAAAAAATTCAAAGAAAAATAAAATCAGCAAAAATTATTTTAAGTAATTAAAACATTGATCAAAATGCAAATAAGTTGGAATAAAATCATGCCATCTGTCTTCTGTACCATTCCGTACTAGATAGAACTTGGGACAGGGTTTGAGAGCTGGTGTCAATACTGGTGAAGCTCAGTGAGAAGAAGATGTACTGCTCTGCACCATGTGGATTCTAGCAGTAAGGTGCGTTAAGGTATGGTGACCATCACTGGTTTACGATGTTTGACTATGAATATTCAAAAGCCTGGACTCGCTTGTGTTGGACCACTTGTGTTGATCTTTTGTACACTGATTAGTTTAACATGACTTTTGAATGATTGACCAGTTTGGTAGATCACTGCTGGTCACTGTTTATCCAGTACCCTCAAATAGGCACAAAGTGCTGGATCAGGCAACATGTCTGGAGAACATGGGTTAGCGATATTTTGGATTCAGCCTGATTGTAGAATGGGGGGAGAAAGCTGTAAGAGAGATGGAGGCAGGTCAAAATCAGGCAAGTGACACAGCTGAAGGATTTTTTCTTTTGTTTGGACAAAGGCCGGAGATCAAAAGCCAAAAAGTGTGAAATAAGGAAATAAGGATTGAAGAGGCATGAAATGTGAAGCCGGAGCAAGGAATATAGTTGGAGGGAAACAGGAGGAAGGGAAGAAGTGAGTGTGCATCTAGGCGATCCATGGTGAGGTGAGGGGGAAAAAGGAGGGGGAGGGGGATAAGAGGACATATGTCGATTAATTACCCAAAATTGGAGAATTCAATGTTTGTACCTTTGGATTGTTAGTTACCCAAGCAGAATATGAGGTTCTGTTCCCCCAGTTTATGTGTGGCTTCACTCTGGCAAATGAGGAGGCCCAGGATGAAAGGTCAGTATGGGAATGGAAAGTAGAGTTAAAATCGTTAGCAACTGGGAGATCCAGGATCTCAACATGAGAGTTCCCTGCTCCTCACCAGTACGTGCACCCATCTCCCCACTCCCCCTTTCCAAAGATATTCCTTCTTCTGGCTTTCCAGTTCATATCTCTTCTATCCTTATCTGTTTATCTCACTTAAAAAAAAAAATTGTTTCTGCTCTTTGCCCGACATCTGCCAATAACATCCCCCCCACCACCTCCTCTCCCCATCATCTGTACCCACCTATCACTTACCTGGCTTTGTCCCGCCCCCACCTCTCTCCCTGCTTTCTCCCCCCTACTACAATTAGTCTGAAGAAGGGCTTCGACCTGAAATGTCACCGATCCATGTTCTCCAGAGATGCTGCTTTTTTGTGTAAAGCAGCATCAGCACTTCCTTGTGTCTAACCTCAAATGGAGCTGGCAAACAAGCTGATGCTCGATGCTCCCTTCTCCATGCAGGGCCAAAGAATGAGCCAGGGAAACATCAGAAAAGCATACTGCCAGGAAGGAAATTGTAGTCACAGAGGCAGTTGTGTGTTTGGAGCCCACAAAACTAATCCGAGACACACCTTTCATGTGCTTCTTTTGCTCTATCGGTCATGGAACTGCTCAACGCATCATGCTTTTGATCCATTCCAAACTAAATTGCCAGTTGACATCTTAATAGTTCCTAGATTTGCATATTAAAAGAAGGCACCTAAGAGATGAACCTGTTTTTAAAAAGTATCCTTGGCTCCTCGCCCAATATGAGGCAATTCCTGCAGCCAGGTGCAGGAAATGAAAAACCCCACGCAGGTGCGCCCAGTCTCTCAGAGCTGGGACCATACTTGCAAAGCCGGAATGTGTAGGAACGAACTGCAGATGCTGCTTTACACCGAAGATAGACACTAAATGCTGGAGTAACTCAGCAGGACAGGCAGCATCTCTGGAATAGAATTAATGGGTGACATTTCAGAATCTACTTCAGACTTCAAAGCTGGAAAATGAGTCACCAATGTGTCCAACCCTCTAAACTGATTTGAAAGCCTTAATGGAGGTGCTTTGCAAATGTTAGTTTTTTTTCTCCATTATTTATATTCACACATTTTTATTATATTTTATTTCATATTTCATATACAGCGCGGAAACAGGCCTTTTCGGCCCACCAAGTCCGCACCGCCCAGTGATCCCCGCACATTAACACTATCCTACACACACTAGGGACAATTTTTTTTTTTTTTAACATTTTACCCAGTCAATTAACCTACATACCTGTACGTCTTTGGAGTGTGGGAGGAAACCGAAGATCTCGGAGAAAACCCACGCAGGTCACGGGGAGAACGTACAAACTCCTTACAGTACAGCACCCGTAGTCAGGATCGAACCTGAGTCTCCGGCGCTGCATTCGCTGTAAGGCAGCAACTCTACCACTGCGCCACTGTGCCGCCCACAACAGAATAGGGGATCCTATGAGATTTTAGGTCACCTGAGCTTTGCACAGTTTTTCCAGGTTATTGGCACAATTCAAGATTCAAGATTCAAGATTCAAGATAGCTTTATTTGTCATCCAATATTGGGCGAAATTCAGTCACCCACACAGTCCAACAATAAAAGCATTAAATAGGCATTAAAATTACACAACCCCAAAACCCCCCAAAACACAGTCCAACAATAAAAGCATTAAATAGGCATTAAAATTACACAACCCCAAAAACACACAAAAAAAGAAACATCCATCAAAGAAACATCCATCACAGTGAGTCTCCTCCAGTCCTCTCCTCACTGTGATGGAAGGCCACAATGTCTTTATATGTATGTGCACTGTGGATGCTATCTGTACACTGTTGATGGCTCGATTGTTATCTGTATTCTGTGGAAGGCTGATTGTAATCATGTATTGTCTTTCTGCTGACGGGTATGCATGTGACAAAAGCTTGTCACTTTACTTCGGTACACGTGACAATGAACTAAACTCAAACTCGACAAAACTCAAACTCAACTCGGCCGTTGAAGAAGGTTCCTTTTTTTCTTCAGAGATGCTGCCTGGCCCGTTGAGTTACTCTGACACTTTGTGTCTATCTTTGCTGTAAACCAGCATCTGCAGTTCTTTATTTCTACTGGGCATTTTTATTGTTCTCCTGAGGAATGCAAAGTCAAAGGCCACCCTCAGAAATTCGCAATACCTGGAGTATTGCTCACTCATTTCACTGTTGCAAGTCTCTACAAGTGAAGTGGGAAGAAAAGAAAAGCAAAATATTGTTTAATTGGAGACAGTGTACAGAATGCTACTTTACAGAGAGCACGGAAACTTAACATTCAAGTATGGCAAGTATTTAGAAGGGCGAATGGAATGTTGATCTTTTGTACAAAGGAGGTGGAGTTCAAAGCGAAGAAGCCTTGCTATAATTGTAGAGCAAATCCAGGCCTGTCAGGAAATCCTGGACTTACACAATGGTTCCTAAATCCATTCAAATAGCTAAAGCGAGGCACAAGAGTCTGCAGGTGCTTGAATCTTGTGCCAAAGACAAACTGCTGGAGGAACTCAGTGGGTCAGGCAGCATCTGTGGGGGGAAATAGACAGGAGACCTTTGAGTCTGGACCTTTCCTCCTTCAAGATTGGAGTAGAAGGGAGATAGATGGGAGAAATGATTTAGTGGAAGGGGTGGGGCAAGAGCTGGCAAGTGATATGTGGATCCAGGTAAGGAGGGGTTAATTGACAGATGAGTTAGGTTGGTGAGATAGTCAGAAAGGTTGGAGGCGATAAGTGGAGAAAAGGACTGAATGTAGTGGAATCTGATGAGAAAGAAATGTGAGGCGAAATGTGGAGGGGTGGGGACGGGGAGCTGGTAGGGTTCGGAGTGGGTATTGAAAAAAGGAAATGGTGGGCGATGAGGAAAAAGGCTAGAGGAAAAGGTACTAGGGGGAATGGAAAGAAAGGTGTGAGGACTTGAGAAGAGGGCACGGGAGGGTGGGGAGTGGGTAACTGAAAATGGAGAATTCAATGTTCCTGACATCGGTTTGTTGGGTAACCCAAGCAGAATATAAAGTGCTGTTCTTCCACTTTGCATGTGGCCTCTCTTTGGCAATGGAGGAGGTTGAAGACAGAGAGGTTGATATGGGAATGGGAAGAGGAATTGAAGGAGCTGATACAGGGAGCTCCAGCTAGCCCGAGAAGATAGTGCAAGTGTTTGGCAAAGTGGTCACGTAGTTTATGCTTGCTCTCCATTTCCTGTCTTCCAGTTTCTTTCCCTCTCCTCTTTCCGCTCTTAAAACACCTTATCCCCTCCGGGTCCTAATCCCACTCCTTCTCCTCCTCACCTCTTCCTACCATCTCCTCTCTACTCCAGTCTTGAAGAAGCGTCATGGCCTGGAGTTTCATCTGTCCATTTTGCTCTGCAGATTTTACCTGACCCATTGAATTCCTCCAGTCGTCTGTTTTTTCTCAAATAGCTGAATCCCAACCAACCAGCAACAGCCAGAAGGCTTTGGCCTCATGCCTCATTGCTAAAGTATTTAATGCATTTGTTCCAGTGAAAATCATGTTATGGTGGTTTTGTCCAAATATTTCCAGGATCTGCAATTTGGTACTATTTGTCTCTATCTGACTGCCCTATGTGTCACTGGAAATCCCGATCTTATGATTAACCCTTAACTATTTTACATTTGCTTACAAATATTTACATTATATCAACTTGGCATCCATTTTCATTCTCAATCACTCTGTTAGTGATAAATACAACAGCTTTGTAGTTGTCAGTGGCATGGAGTTGCCAATTTGTGGCCTTTCCTCGCTGAGCCTTGGGAAATCAGGGATCTATAGATAGTTGAACGCGGACAAACACGAAACCCGCCACTAAGATGAGGGCCGAGTTGAGTACCATTTGCTTCCCCTTTTTTTTAACAGAGGGTTGTATATCAAGTTCATGCGAAAATAAACCATGTTGGATCTGCAGATGAAATGCAAGATGGTTCAGGTTGCTGGTGGACAGAGGAGCAGGGTATGGGGCGCACCTGCATCACATACGGCAACACCGAGAGCCCCTCGCACCTCCCGACCAGATTCTTTCCTTGTAATCGAGAGAGAAAGCTCCTCCAACATGCCCACTTTCTGTTCACCCACTTTGTTACTTCAGTTTTTTTTGTGTCCATTGTAGTTGATGTTCGCCTTGTCAGGGAGCTCCCCCCCCCCAAGTTCCTGATATATACCATGGACCCTCCACAGCCATTTCCTCAGCAACTTCAAGTGATCGGACTTGACAGTAAATGGAACAAAGGATTGATCAGATCCACTGTCAAAGAATATGGCCCTGTTTTTGCTGTCATTAAAGTTGGCAATCCTAGCCAGTACAATTTTGTCTCAGATCTTCATTAATTTACAGACCAATAGTGAGTCAGAGCGGAAGACGATAAACGAATTATTTTTATTTGTCCAAAAACATGCTTTATACAATCAGGACTTGTCATTTCCCTTCAGTCACTGTACCCATCAATTCCTTTACAACATGTCAATTCCACTAATGTTTTGTCCTTAAACAATAAATATCAATCAAATGTGTCGGAAGGAACTGCAGATGCTGGTTTAAAGCGAAGATGAACACACAAAGCTGGAGTAACTCAGTGGGTCAGACAGCATCTCTGGAGAAAAGGAATAGGTGACGTATTAGGCCAAGGCCCCGGTATCCTGAAGAAGGGTCTCGACCCGAAACGTCACCTATTCCTTTCCTCCAGAGATGTTGTCTGACCTGCTGAGTTACTCCAGCTTTTTGTGTTTATATCAATCAAATATTTGAGACTGTTACCTAGGGCTCAGCATCTCAGTATCTCCTGCCATCCCAGAGCCTGTGCAGTGGCTGCATTGAGCTTCAGTGTGAACCTCAGCAAGTATCCTGTACATTAGAATGTGTATTTGTAGACATTTAACATAAAAACATGGAAACATGGAAAAGAGGTTGCAGGAGGAGGCCATTTGGGCCTTCGAGCAAGCACCGCCATTCATTGTGATAATGGGTGATCGTCCCCAATCAGTAACCTGTGCCTGCCTTCTCCCCATATCCCTTGATTCCGCTAGCCCCGAGAGCTCTATCTAACTCTCTTTTAAATTCATCCAGTGAATTGGCCTCCACTGCCTTCTGAGGCAGAGAATTCCACAAATTCACAACTCTCTGGGTGAAAAAGTTTTTTTCTCACCTCAGTTTTAAATGGCCTGCCCTTTATCCTTAGACTGTGGCCCCTGGTTCTGGACTCCCCCAACACTGGAACATTTACTTGTAGATATCTCCTTTCGCTGCAGATCAATAAGTTTCCGGCAGACCAAAGTGCGTCCTCCGTCGGGGTTAATGATCATTCAGCAGTGGTTGATGTTTGTCTTGCTGAGCACTCCCGGGAAAACCCCATAGATTACAGGATACTGAATTACTGCTCGAGCTGAACCTGGGCAAAGATCATTGTATACCTTTCCAGATCTCAGCATTGTATACCTGTCTCGGCAAATGGACAGCCCCTAAGGTGCCAAACAACTGACTCATCTGCACTTCAACAAGGTCAAGGTGTGGGATTGAGTTTCTGCATTGAGTTTCCCTTCTCAATTGAACCAGGCAGGGCCCTTGTGCTTGTTTAAGATTTCCGATGTTCCTCGTCGGCTTCAGGTGTCACGAAGCTGAGAGTTCCTGTTGCTGTGTTTCCGCTTGATAATCAAGTGGTGCAAAGATCGCTGGCAGAGCTTCAAAGCTCATCAAAGCTGACCTCATCCGGAAAGACTGAACTTTCGACCTGTTGAAAGCCAGCAGTTCAGAAAAGGAGATTACACACAGTCATAGAGTGATACAGCATGGAAGCAGGCCCTTCGGCCCAACTTGCCCATTACCGGCCAACATGTCCCAGCTACATTAGTCTCATTTGCCTGTGTTTGGTCCATATCCCTCCAAACCTGTCCTATCCAAGCACCTATCTAACAGTTTCTTAAATGTTGGGATAGTCCCTGCTTCAACTACCTCCTCTGGCAGCTTATTCCGTACATCCATCACCTTTTGTGTGGAAAAAGTTACCCCTCAGATTCCTATGAAATATTTTTCCCTTCACCTTAAGAATATGTCCTCTGGTCCTCGATTCACCTACTCTGGGCAAGAGACTCTGTGCATCTATCTACCCGATTTATTCCTCGCATGAATTTACACATCTCAATAAGATCACTTCTCTTCCTCCTGCCCTCCAAGGAATAGGAGTCCCAGCCTACTCAACTTCTCCCTATCGCACAGAGCCTCTAATCCTGGCAATATCCTTGTAGATCTTCTCTGTACCCTTTCCAACATATACTGTTGAAAATTAAAAACTGTTATATAATATTATAATAATAATAATAATAATAAACATTTATTTTATATAGCGCTTTTCCAAGTGCTCAAAGTCGATTTACAAAAACAGTCATGACATAAAAACCAAACAGAAGAACTGTCCTGACGGAGAAGCGGCGAACAAATAGCGCCAGCGTCCTCTCACGTCAGGGTCCGGCAGTGGACAATAAAGAAGACAAGACACACAATTACAATTTTAACACAAACAGCCATCACAGTTATTGATCAAAGTGCCTTTGGTGCTTTGCTCGCAAGGAATAGGAGTCCCAATAGGTGCTCGCAAAGCACCAAAGCAAATTCCTTGTATGTATACATACTTGGCTAATAAAATTTATTCAATACAATTCCATTCAATTCAATTATTCAATTCAATTCAAAAAGAGAAAGAATTAGTATTTACATCCTGGGTTTCATGCTATTCAGCATTCTAAAATTCTACAGCCAAGGATTTAATGTGTAAAGAATATTTTCACTGTTGTATTGTAGGGGAAGCACAGCAGCCAATTTGCAGACAATTAAGTCCCAAAAATAGCAATGAGATATAAATTACGCCAATAATTATTGCAACTCCCTAATCAGTTAGCGCTTATCCTAACGCTGGTAGATCCTGTTACTTTGAATCCCCACCAACAATGTTCCCACCCCTGCTGAGTTACTCCAGCTTTTTGTGTGTATCTTCGTTTTAAACCAACATCTGCAGTTCCTTCCTACACATTCCCACCACTGACGTTGAGCTCACCAGCCTCTAGCTCCCTAGCCTGCCCTTGCTGCCCATTCTTTAATTATGGTACTCAAAATAGTGCTCTGGCCCCTTTCACATTCACTTGAGAAGAAATGTGGGAAGTTGGTGAAGCGGAAGTGGCGGCGCCTAACGGCTGCGGCTCGCTAGCAGTCTGTTCGTCTTTTTCCTTTTTTTTTTTTGTGTGTCGGTGTTGGGATGGTTTTTTTTTTTTTTTTTTTGGTTGTGTATGTGTGGGGGGTGGTGGTGGGGTGGGTGGGGGGGTGGGGGAAACCTTTCTCTTTTAGGTTTCTTCCTCACGGCGCGGGGTGCGGCTCGGCCGCGGGGCCTAACATCGCCCGGCGCTGCTCGGCCGCTGGACTTAACAGTGCCCGGTGCGGCTTGGCCGTGGGGCCTTCCATCGCCCGGTGCGGCTTGGCCGCGGGGCCTAACATCGCTGGTGCGGCTCGGCCGCGGGACTTAACAGTGCCCGGTGCGGCTCGGCCGCGGGGCCTAACATCACTGGTGCGGCTCGGCCGCGGGACTTAACAGTGCCCGGTGCGGCTCGGCCGCGGGGCCTAACATCGCTGGTGCGGCTCGGCCGCGGGGCCTAACATCGCCCGGCGCGGCTCGGCCGCGGGACTTTTCATCGCTGGTGCGGCTCGGACGCTGGACTTAACATCGCCCGGTACGGCTTGGCCGCGGGGCCTTCCATCGCCCGGTGCGGCTCGGCCGCTGGACTTAACATCGCCCGGTGCGGCTCGGCCGCGGGACTTAGCTGCGCACGGCTCGGTCGCGGGGCCTTCCATCGCCCGGTTCAGCCGCGAGACGTCTCAGCGCCCGGTGCGACTCGGCCGCGGGGACTTCCATCCCCTTGCGGGGACTGTGCGGGTCGGTCGGGGACGAGCTGTCTGTCCGTGGGCGTGGGGAAGAGAGTGGAAGTTTTGTTGCCTCCATCACAGTGAGGGGGTGTTTGGAGTCACTGTGATGGACGTTATGTGTTGGGGTCATGTGTCTTGTGTTCTTTTTTGTGTGTAACTGCTATGTAGTTTCGTTCGGTACCTTGGTACCGAATGACAAATAAAGCTCTGTTGAACTGTTGAACTGTTGAACCTTATTTAAAACTTATTCTGATTGTGTGCACAAAAAACATGAGAGGTATAGTTTAGTTCAGAGAAGCAGCGCAGAGACAGGACTATCGCTCCACCAAGTCCGTGCCGGCCAGCAATCCCCGTACGTTATCCCTAGGGACACTATATGCTGGGGACAATTTACAATTTTTACTGAAACCAATTAACCTACAAACCCGTACGTCTTTGGAATGTGGGTGGAAACCGGAGCACCCGGAGAAAACCCACGCAGTCACAGAGAGAACGTACAAATTCCGTATGGACAGCTCCTATGGTCAGGTCTCTGGCACTGCAAGGCAGCAACTCTGTAAGGCACTGTAAGGTAAACACACAGAATCTCCTGGCCAGAGTAGGGGAATCGAGAACCCGAGGTGTAACTTTTTACACATAGGGTGGTGGATGTTTGGAACGAGCTGCCGGAGGACATAGATGAGGCAGGTACTATCACAGGATTTTAGAAACATTTAGACAGGTACATGGATAGGATAGATTTGGAGGAATATGGGCCAAATGCAGGCAGGTGGGACTGGGATAGATGAGACATGTTGGCCCGTTTGGGCAAGTTGGTCTGCACTGTTTCCACACTGCGTGACTCTATGACTCTATAACTGCATTCATGACATTGCAATACAATACCGATTTTAAACTAGTTTTCCTCTCCCCTGACTCGGTCTGAGGAAGGGTCTCGATCCGTAACGTCACCTATTCCTTTTCTCCAGAGATGCTGCCTGACCCACTGCATTACTCCAGCATTTTGTGTCTATCGTTGGTGTAAACCAGCATCTGCAGTTCCTTCATACTGATTTCAAACAAATGGCTTGAGTGACTGTGGAAGGGTCCAGACCTGAAACATCGCCTATCTGTGCCATGTCCTGCTGAGGTGCTGCTTGACCCACTAAGCTCCTCCAGCACTCTGTGTCTCCAGCTGGAGTGGGACAACAGTTCCTCCCACAAGCTGCCACACAGCTCCGGGGACCTGGATTTGATTCCGACCTCTGGTGCTGCCTGGGTGGTGGAAGCACATTCTTCCCATTCCCTTTCGTCGGTTGCTCTGGTTTCCTCCCACATCCCATAGAGGTGCAGGAAGGTCGATCTGTGACTATAAATTATCCCTAGTACAGGAAAAAAAATTACAAAGGGCAGTTCATGGTGGGGGAATAGGACTGGAAATATTCTGCCGGGGGCTGGCATTGATCCAAAGTGATGATTGTCTTGCTTCTGTTTTGTTATAAGTAGGTAAGTAAGATTGTAATGCATGAATTCATTTGTCAAATCAGTCAGGTTAATACAAATATTTTAGCTTTGTGTTTGTGCAGAGTCAGGTCTAAATGTGGCTTGGAAGCAAAGGTCAGTGAATCTCACTGGATGTGGATGTAGTTTCCCTCTGCTTGGAATTTATACTGTGCAGACTGTTTACACAGGACTGGAGGGAATGCAGTGAGTTTTAGCATTGACAAACATTTAACAGGACTTTATTATATTGTTTACAGTGTACTATGTTTACATATTCTGTTGTGCTGCTGCAAGTAAGAATTTCGTAAGATCATAAGACCATTTGGTCCATCAAGTCTACTCCACCATTCAATCATGGCTGATTTATCCCTCCCTCCTAACCCAATTCTCCTATCTTCTCCCCATAACCTGACACCTGGACTAATCAAGAATATATGTCTCTGCCTTAAAAATATCGTCTGACTTGGCCTGCACAGCCTTCTGTGGCTAAGAATCCCACGGATTCACCACCCTCTGACTAAAGAAATTCCTCCTCATTTCCTTCCTAAAAGAATGTCCTTTAATTCTGAGACTACGACCTCTAGTCCTATACTTTCCCACTGGTGGAAATAGACAATAGACAATAGACAATAGAAAATAGGTGCAGAAGGCCATTCGGCCCTTCGAACCAGCACCGCCATTCAATGTGATCATGGCTGATCATTCTCAATCAGTACCCCGTTCCTGCCTTCTCCCCATACCCCCTGACTCCGCTATCCTTAAGAGCTCTATCTAGCTCTCTCTTGAATGTATTCAGAGAATTGGCCTCCACTGCCCTTTGAGGCAGAGAATTCCACAGATTCACAACTCTCTGACTAAAAACATTTTTCCACATCTCTGTTCTAAATGGCCTACCCCTTATTCTTAAACTGTGGCCCCTGGTTCTGGACTCCCCCAACATTGGGAACATGTTTCCTGCCTCTAACGTGTCCAACCCATTAATAATTTTATACGTTTCGATAAGATCCCCTCTCATCCTTCTAAATTCCAGTGTATACAAACCTAGTCGCTCCAGTCTTTCAACATATGACAGTCCCGCCATTCTCTCCACATCCTCTCCACATCCACTCTATCCAAGTCTTTCACTTTTCTGTACGTTTCAGTGAGGTCCCCCCTCGTTCTTCTAAACTCCAGCGAGTACAGGCCCAGTGCCATCAAACGCTCATTGTTCTATCTGAGACATATGACATTAAAACACTCTTGACTCTTGAAAAGTACGAGACTGTGAAGGGGCAAAGCAAAGTTTATTGCCTGAACCCCTGTGTCGGTGGCTTTAGCCAAGCAGAATGATATTTAGTTGAATCAGATTGTATCCTGATGCACATGAGATGTGACAGGTTAAAACCCCAGTGGTGTTTTATTTAGTGGCACTAAACTGGAACTGCCTTGAGTATCCACAACATTAGAGATATAGAAATAGAATTTCTATAGAACAACACAAGCCACAGGCAGCAGTACTTTCTTATAAATGTTAATGTCAAACACTTCAGAGGAAGTTATCTACTCAAACCTCCATTCCAAAACTGGTCCGTTTTTATCAAAATCTGATCAAGCTAAGCATATATTTTTAGCTCTGAGGTTCTGACAGATGACGTGACTGTTCTGTGAAGAGAAGGTTTCTCATCAGAAATCATTCCAGTTAGAACTTTGGCGACTGAAAAGAACAGCCAAGTGAAAAATGCCCAGCTTGCTGCCTCAGAATTCATTCCTGTCAGCCGCGTCAAACATACATCACAATAGCTAAGGAACCAAATTTCAGAGGTGGAACAAGTTACTGCCATTACTTGGTGCTGCCAACCAAGGATGAATTTCTAGGCACACTGGACTTGAAATTGCTCAGTACGGCGGCTTATTTTTGATGTGAAAGTCCCATAAAGAGCAGGAACTTCACAGAACAGAGTTGTCAAAGTTTCCCTATCCAACACCACATTGAAACTGACTGTCAGTGTCAGTTTTAGCCTGGTGTTCCCTAGTGATGTGTTATAAAATCTCACAGTTCTCAGCATATAGCTGAACAGATGCAATCTTTACAGCTAATTCTTAAAGGGACCGACCACAATGACACAACACATAAGAGGAATAAATCAGGTAGATGCACAGAATCACTTGCCCAGAGTGGGGGAATCGAGGACCATAGGTTCAAGGTGAAGGGGAAAAGATTTAATTGGAATCTGATGGGTAACTTTTTCACACAAAGGGTGGTGGTTGCATGGAACAAGCTGTCAGTGGAGGTGGTTGAGGCTGGGACTATCCCAATGTTTGAGAAACAGTTAGACGGGTACATGGATAAGACTTTTGGACGGATATGGACCAAATGCATGCAGGTGAGACTAGTGTAGCTGGGACATGTTGACACTGTATCACACTATGACTCTATGACTCTATAACACTCTTCCAGCCACAGGGTAGTATTGCTACCAACTGAATGGGTCCTGTAATGATGGGTCCTGTAGGAGTGGTGGGAGGTTGCCAGAGGTGTTTCTAAAGAGGTGACTGCAGGCTCCAAAACCCTCCATCACAGGGGAGATGGATTTTGGTGTTGAAATGTGTGGGGAACATTTGTGGGAGCATTACATGGAAAAAAAATGTTACAGAGCAAAAGAAAACGCTGAAAGATAAAAAGAATTCCGCTACATGCACTAGAACATGCACTAGAACATGCACTAGAACTAGAACTCCAAAGACGTACAGGTATGTAGGTTAATTGACTGGGTAAATGTAAAAATTGTCCCTAGTGTGTGTAGGATAGTGTTAATAGTGCGGGGATCGCTGGGCGGCGCGGACTTGGTGGGCCGAAAAGGCCTGTTTCCGCGCTGTCTATATATGAAATATGAAAAATATGAAAACACCAAAAAAAAGGAAAATCCCTTAACACTGAGCTAATCTGATTCTAAACAACACCATTTCATTTGTAATTCTATGAACACGTTTCAAGTTTACAATTTCTAACAGCTATGATCCCATTCTGACTTCGTCATGTTTCTCTGACTGTAATCATTGTCATTGAGTCACACGTGCATGAAATGATACAGGAGGCCATTTATCATATATATACAGCCGGAAACAGGCCTTTTCGGCCCTCCATGTCCGTGCCGCCCAGTGATCCCCGTACATTAACACTATCCTACACCCACTAGGGACAATTTTTACATTTACCCAGCCAATTAACCTACATACCTTAACCTACATAACCTACATGTCATTTGACCCACAGTGCTTCTGGCAGTTTTTGATGGTGATCAACTCCCCTTTTCTTACCCCATACCTAGGTCAATTTTACTCTTCAAGATTTCATGCAATTTTCTTTTGCAAATTGTAACTTATCTTGAATCTGCATCGAAGAACGGTCTCGACCCGAACCATCACCCATTCCTTCTCTCCCGAGATGCTGCCTGACCCGTTGAGTTACCCTAGCATTTTGCGTCTACCTTAAATCTGCATCAAACAAATTTCAAGCTAAGCTTTCCAGATCAAAGTAACTATTAATGATGGTAGACACAAAATGCTGGAGTAACTCAGCAGGTCAGGCAGCATCTTAGGAGAACAGGAATACGTGATGGTTCGGGTCGAAACCCATGTTCAGACTGATTTAAACCAGCATCTGCAGTTTTTTTTCCTTATCTATTAATGATTCCTGGTCTGACCTTTGGCTCTTTTGCAGTTGTGCAGGGCCCTAGTGAGACCGCACCTGGAGTACTGTGTGCAGTTTTGGTTTCCAAATTTGAGGAAGGATATTCTTGCTATTGAGGGCGTGCAGCGTAGATTCACTAGGTTAATTCCAGGAATGGCGGGACTGTCGTATGTTGAAAGACTGGAGCGACTAGGCTTGTATACACTGGAATTTAGAAGGATGAGAGGGGATCTTATTGAAACATATAAGATTATTAAGGGATTGGACACGTTAGAGGCAGGAAACATGTTCCCAATGTTGGGGGAGTCCAGAAGCAGGGGCCACAGTTTAAGATTAAGGGGTAGGCCATTTAGAACGGAGAGGAGGAAATACTTTTTCAGTCAGAGAGTTGTAAATCTGTGGAATTCTCTGCCTCAGAAGGCAGTGGAGGCCAATTCTCTGAATGCATTCAAGAGAGAGCTAGATAGAGCTCTTAAGGATAGCGGAGTCAGGGGTATAGGGAGAAGGCAGGAACGGGGTACTGATTGAGAATGATCAGCCATGATCACATTGAATGGTGGTGCTGGCTCGAAGGGCCGAATGGCCTACTCCTGCACCTATTGACTATTGTCTATTGTCTATTGCTAGTTGGTTTCAATTTACACTCTTTGTTTACCCTCCTTTCTGCTGGTGAAACCACTTCCTCTTCATTTACTTTGTTAAAACCATTCATGATGTTAACATTGTTGTCAGTCATCTCATAACATGCTCCATTCTAAGGAAAATGGCCCCGTCATCCTGAATCACTCCTCAGAATTAAAGTCTCTCTTTCCGAAGGACTTTCTAGGAAATCTCTTCTACGCTCTTTCTATCACTGACTTCCTTCCCGAAATGTTTTGTTTCATGCTGAGTACACTACACCAACCGAGACCTAACGTATATTTTACACTTTGAGTTTAAGTATAGTTTATTGTCACGTGTACCAGTGAAAAGCTTTTGTTGCGTGCTAACCAGTCAGCGGAAAGACAGGACATGATTACAATCAAGCCATCCGCAATGAATTACAAACCTTCCCTGCTTTTGCACCGGTTTTCATAACAAACCCACAATCCCAGTTTTTAAAAAGAATCTTTTTGTTTCACCTTCATAGGCTTTTGTTTAATCAACCTCAGATCTTTCTACTACTACGAAGGTATATATTCACAAAATGCTGGAGTAACTCAGCAGGTCAGGCAGCATCTCAGGAGAGAAGGAATGGGTGACGTTTCGGGTCGAGACCCTTCTTCAGTCACCTTTAACCGGATCAGCCCACTAATCAGCATTCCTCTCCTCCATACCTCCGGGACTGGGAACAGAATCCCCCCCCCCCACCCCCCCACCCCACAGGACTGGGTAGAGAATCTCAGAATGGGAATGAACTCACTTATTCCAGGTCTGAGGATTTAATATTTCGATACAGGGTGCTCTGTTCAACACTGGATGTCGGCCATCCTAAAACTGCTCTCATCTTCATGAACTGCACTGATATCATTGTATCTAGTAATAGACTTCAGGAAGAACTTTCTTTTATTTAAGCAAAGTTATCAGTAAATGACTTAACACGGTGGCGTAGCAGTAGAGTTGCTGCCTTACAGCGCCAGGGACCCGGGTTCGATCCTGACTATGGGTGCTTGTCCATACAGAGTTTGTACGTTCTTCCCGTGTCCTGCATGGGATTTCTCCGACATCTTTGGTTTCCTCCCACGTTTCAAAGTCGTACAGGTTTGTAGGTTAATTGGCTTGGTATAAATGTTAATTGTCCCTAGTGTGTGTAGGATAGTATTAGTGTGCGGGGATTGCTGGTTGTTACGGATCAGGTGGGCCGAAGGGCCGAAGGGCCTGTTTCCGTTTTGAACTAAAATTACTTGGTGAGAATTGTGTTACTCCAGCATTTTGTGTCCGTACTGTTCTGCCTTCTACGTACCTCTATTCTCTATTCTACGTAAGAGTTAACTGTGCAGAATTCTTGCACCAGTGAAAGAAGCCGCTGGTCTCTGGCACTGTAAGGCAGCATGTCTACCGCTATGCCACCATGCCACCCTTCAAAAGAGTACCTGTCCTGACTCAAGAGAGAGTCAGATAAAGCTCTTAGGGCTAACGGACTCAAGGGACATGGGGAGAAAGCAGGAACAGGCTACTGATTTTGGATGATCAGCCATGATCATATTGAATGGCAGTGCTGGCTCGAAGGACTGAATGGCCTACTCCTGCACCTATTTTCTATGTTTCTATGTTTCTATGATATTTCTAGAAAGTGAAGCTTTTGGAAGTGTTTATTATTTTCTGTATTTAGATTATAAACAAAACAGCCAGAGAAATCATTAGCCATTTCCAATTCTTCTTGGTATGATCTCTTATTATTGCAATCTCTCGGGAGGAGAAAGTGAAAGATCAATTCAAACTCTGTAAGTAATCAAGCACGGAGTTTACAGCCTAGGCTAACAACTAAGATCTCAATTAGAGGAAAGTAAAGATAATAATGGAAAAAATAATTATGACTGAAGTTCAATTTGCATCAAGGTTTCAAATATACTCAAGGGGTCTCCAAGATAATAATACGAATGAAATAATATTTAAACCAGTGCAATTGCCTTCCAGTTATTATGAACTCATCATTCGATTTTTTTTATTGGATTCTAAGTAAGTTGTTTTTTTATCTCGATTTTGCGTATTTTGGGTTGGGAGCAATTCTCTGTAAAATCCTCACAAATTTTAATTTACGAATCAATTTTCCACAATAACCATTCCACCATTTCCAAGATGAATTGTCTCCAAAATTATCTCCTCCATTCAGAAGTAAGGTGAAGAAGTGGGAATCGTTTATTTAAAACTTGTTTTATTTTGACATTGCTATGCAGGGTATGGAGGTATATGGGTTTACGTGCGGGTAGACAAGTGATGGTCTTGGCATCATGTTTACACAGACATTGTGGGCCAAAGGGCCTGTGCTTGTTCTATGGTAAAATAATTTGCTTATATTCTAAAATGGAAGTGTGGAATGAATATAGAGAAACAAGGAATGGCAGATGTTGGCTTACAAAACAAAATGCAAAGTGCCAAAATGACTCAGCGGGAGGGCGTGGACAGGTGACTTTCTGGGTTGGGACCCTTCTTCAGACCTAAGAAGTGTCTAGAACAGAAATGTCACCTATCCATGCACTCCTGAGATGTTGCCTCACCCGTTGAGTTACTCCAGCACTTTGTTTTCATCTTATATGGAATTAAAATTCGATCAGCTGAGAAGGTTGTTGGGTGCAACCTTTCCCCCATTGATGAACTGTACACTGCAAGGGCCAGGAAGCGAGCGGGCAAGATCATCTCTGACCCCTATCACCCTGGCCACAAACTCTTTGAAGCACTTCCCTCTGGAAGGTGACTCCGGACTGTCAAAGCAGCCACAGCCAGACATAAAAACAGTTTTTTTTCCACGAGTGATAGTTCTACTCAATAACCAAATTCTGTAGTCTCTTTTTTGCTCAGGATTATTTTCACCCACATGTTTAGACCGTACTGTTGTATCCTTCTTGTTTTGATGTGGTTATGCTTTATTCTTAATTGTTAACTGTATGTTTGTGTTGTCATTTGTGAGTGGAGCACCAAGGCACATTCCTTGTATATGCACATACTTGGCCAATAAACTTATTCATTCATTCATTCATTCATTCATTCATTCATTCATTCATTCATTCATTCAAATGTTATACACAGCTGGTATCACTCCTTGCATTAAATAAATTATTGACACTGAAACGAACATAAAGGGCACATATTACACTGCTAATGCTTTCAGTATTCAGGGGCAAGTGTAGAACAGGAGAGCAACAACAAATATCCATGCCAAATCACCACATTACAAATCCTGACCCACAGCAAATACGTAATATTTAATGTACGCAATGGGTTGCGCCAGTGCTGACTCATTGTTGATTGTTGGCGCGCTGGTGTCAATGTTCATGGGGGTCAATGAGATGTTCTATAAGAGCAACTGCAAAGATAATTGTTGATCTCAGTTATTTCCCTTGCAAATAATGAATTCTGGTTATATTTTTTTCTCTTTTGCAATTTGTTCTACAATCAGAAAAACAGGGTCAAAGTATCACGCCCAAGGGGAATTTGAACGAATCAGAATGTCCGTTGTTGTATTTAGATGATGCAGACAGCACTGGAACTTCTATTCTTACCAAAGTTATTACATTCCAACTACATGAGTCTGAGGAAGGGTCTTGACTCAAAACGTCACCATTCCATTCCCTCTACCTATCCTTCGCTCAGTGCTGCCTGACCCACTGAGTTTCTCCAGCACATTGTGTTGTACTACACATTCTTAGTTTGGTTTGAGTCTAGTTTAAATCCGGTTTTTTTTTAAACAGCCGCTTGCCGATTTAATTTGATTAAAAAAAATTCCAAGCACTTTTTTGAAGATAAAAGGGAAGAAAGAAAGGGAGGAAAAGAAAGGCGCTGAAAGGTAAAGAGATAATGGAATGAGGGTTAATAGGCTAAATTTCTAAATTAAATTCAGTCCATTATCACTATGGGGCTATGGGGCAGGACTTTAGATTTGGTAGGAGCATCAAAGGGGTACTCAATTTTATACATAGTAAACAGAAGGGAAAGACTGGTAGCTTGTCACAAGAGTCACTGTCAGCAGCCAAATCTATGACCAGAGCGAAACTGAACCTAGAACAATTGTGACTTCTAACTATCCTTTTCTGGCTTTCCAATCACAACATTCCAATGACTTTTGAAAGTGCGCTTTGTAATCCTCAAATTACGGTTGTTTAGTACAACAAAGGAGTCATTCTGAGGTAATCGGGCTCCATTATCCACCACTCCGCATGTTGACATTTGTTGAAACTTCACTTCATGTAGTCATCATGATGCATTCATTGGAGGATCATTTTTTCATCGAATGCTGTCCAAGACAAGAATCTAGGCCTGCCATGCAGTCAAATTTCATCGGTAACTCAATAGTGCCAATAGTGATATCGTCAATCTTGGAATATGTCTGGAATGCACAGGTGTGAAGAATTTCTAGCATTCTCAAATGGACAGCCATTGATGGTAGAAAACAATTGCACATTGTATGTTGTTGACCTGGTCAAAAGAGATTGATTGTACCACAGAACTACTTGAACCTTTATGTTCCCTGTCAGTTAAAACATTTTTTTCAATCTCATTTTCCAGTTCTTTGTAAAATATTGGCTCAAGTGCATCTGGAAGCATATTTTTACTTCTATTAAATATTCCTACCTCAACCACCCTCTCAGGCAGAGTTTCCTGAGATCCCATCTCCCATCAATCTCACCACTATTTGCCGTAAATCTATGTCCTTCAGTTACTGCAACTGATATCATACATCATGGAAACAGGCCCTTTGGCCTAACATGTTCATACACATGCCCATCGAAGTTAGTGTCATTTTCCGGTATTTGACCCATATCCTTCGAAATCTTTCCTATCCACTCTATCCAGGCACATCATTAGACAATAGACAATAGACAATAGGTGCAGGAGGAGGCCATTCGGCCCTTCGAGCCAGCACCGCCATTCAATGTGATCATGGCTGATCATTCTCAATCAGTACCCCGTTCCTGCCTTCTCCCCATACCCCCTGACTCCGCTATCCTTAAGAGCTCTATCCAGCTCTCTCTTGAATGCATTCAGAGAATTGGCCCCCACTGCCTTCTGAGGCAGAGAATTCCACAGATTCACAACTCTCTGACTGAAAAAGTTTTTCCTCATCTCATTATTCCATACATCTCAATTACACCACCTCTGTTCCCAAGAAACCAATCCCTACTTAGTTAATGCTTCATACCAGCTAATATTCTGAATTTCTGGCATTACCCTAGCAAATTCCTCTGTACACTTACCAGCGTTAGCACTACAATGGGCACAGGAGAAATAAGTGTCTCCAGCACCACCGATTACTACTTCACGGAAAGGCACTAGATGCTGGAGTAACTCAACAGGTCAGGCAGCATCCCTGGAGAACATAAAGAGGTGACATTTTGGAATTAGACCCTTCGTTTGATTATCACCTCAATATTGTTCTTTGAACTGAACCACTGATTTACATGGATTCAGTTCTTCTGTATGTCGACATTTTGACAATGGAGGACTATTATGTGTCATTGTGTTGGAATTTGCACAACACCCAAGAAAGCACAAAATTAAAGAATAATTTATGCCTTTGAAATAATTGCTTGAGCATGTGCAGCAAGCAGCATTCTGAAATCTCCATCTGACAGTGGGAACGAGATTTACACCAAAGGGTTTGCATCACAACCACCTCACTTAGAGAAGATATGGAGTAAAATAAACTGGCCATCAATGTTCATAAGGGATAGACACAAAATGCTGGAGGAACTCAGCGGGTCAGGCAGCATCTCTGGAGAACATGAATAAGTGAAGTTTAGTTTAGTTTAGTTTATTATTGTCACATGTACAGAGAGGTACAGTGAAAAACTTTTTTGTTGCGCGCTATCCAGTCAGCGGAAAGACTATACATGATTACAATGAAGCCATCCAAAGTGTAGATACAGGATAAGGGAATAACGTTTAGTGCAAGATGAAGTCTTGTAAATCTAATTAAAGATAGTGGAAAGGTTTCCAATGATGTAGATAGTAGGTCAGGACTGCTTTCTAGTTGATGATAGGATAGTTCAGTTGTCTGACAAGTGAGATGAAACTGTCCCTGAATCTGGAGGTATGTGTTTTCAAACTTCTGTACCCCTTGCCTGACGGGAGAGGGGAGAAGAGGGAATGAGATTTGTCGTTGATTATGCTGGTGACCTTGCTGAGGCAGTGTGAAGTGTAAATGGAGTCAGTAGAGGTAAGGTTGGTTTGCCTGATGGACTGGGCTGCATGTCCACACAAACCAAATTGCCTTCCATTAATCCCATCAACACTTCACGCTGCCTTGGCAAGGCTATCCGCATAATCAAGGACGAGTCCCACCCCAGTCACTTAACAATTTCTGGTCAGGTCCATTCTTCAAATTGTAAGGGGTCCGGCTTCATCATGACCATCTGGCCATGGTCTGAAGAAAGGTCCCGACCTGAAACGTCGCCTATCCATGTTCTCCAGTGATGCTGCTTGACCCGTTGAGTTACTGCAGCACTTCAAGTCTGTTTTCATAAAGCAACTTGTGCAGTCTCTTGTTTCTGGTTTCTACATTCTGAAGAGAGACACAAAAAGCTGGAGTAACTCAGCAGGTGAGACAGCATCTCTGGAGAAAAGGAATAGCTGACGTTTCGGGTCAAGACCCTTCTTCAGGCCTCTCTTTGTATATTTGGCGCTTAATATTACAGTGAGTACAGCACCAGCTTTCTCTGCCAAATAACAAAAAGTACTGTGTGTATTCCCTGTTCTGCTGTTGTATCTTTGTGATGGTGACATTGCTTTACTGAGGAAGAAAGGTCTGGGCAAGATCCTCCAAGCGCAATAAAATAGTCATTATTCAATCAGCTAGAGAAGAACAACACAGCTTCAGGAATGTGGCTGCTTGAGGACTGTAAGCTCACCACAGTGAAAAACGAGGACTTTTCGAAATGCCATAATGACATTTAATAGGAAAATCTCTCCTTCGAATGGCTTCAAGCAGACTCCAACAATGTTTCTGTTGTACGATAGTGAACATCACTGACAATAATATGAATATTAATTGGAAGAATGACACTCCGTTTATATCAACAGAGATGTTATTGGAATCGATGGAAATTCATAAAGGGTAATTATAATTTTAGATTATAGTTTAAATTGGCTTAAATGGATATAGTTATCCATCATGTACACAATTTCTATTGAACAGCATAGAAAGAAATATCAGACATACCTTACAAAGTGTATTTAGTTTGATATTGACGTGATACACTATCACCCTAAGTACATCTATTTGATGAGCCAAATAAATTGATTAAATCTCAATAAGAGCAGTGAAAACTCCTTAATGTGCGGCAAATATGTATTAAATTAATGCTTGGAGATTTTTCAGAAAGAGTCGATGAGCCAAGTTCAACCCATGTATAAAGCCCACAGAATTTGTATGCATTAGATTCAGACAATGCCAGCTTTGTACTCGGGCTAGAAATGCTTGCACTACATTCCTCCATGGTCTTCCATTGCAGCAGAGGGGAGAGCAACAGAAAGTTGCTGTGGAGGTGGTCAAGAGCTTCAAGGCATCCATATCACCAGGGACCTAACCTGGTCCCTTCCCACTTACGCGGTGATCAAGAAAGCATCTTAATGCTTCCTTCAAGAAAACATCGGGGTATTTACTTTCTTAAGCACCTGTCCCACTTAGGCGATTTTAAGGCAACTGCCGGCGACTAGGCTGTCGCCGACAGTTCGCCGGGGTGTCGCGGGCATGATCATGAGGAGTCTTCCAAGAATCGTAGTGGATCTCGCTCGGCGTGTCGCTGAGAAATCAACCGGTTTGAAATTTCTCGGCGACAGCTGGCTTGTCACCAGATATCGTTGCTTATTGCGGGCGCTGTCGCATGCTGTCCCCAGGTTTGCTAGGTTGTCTTAGATGCATTTAGAAGCACGTAATATTAAATTAAGTAAAGTCATTTGAAGATACCATAAAATACTTGTGTTTAACCAATTTATTTACCGTCAGGACATTTGACAGGTAGATTGGAGGCGACAGTTTAACGGTCAGGTAAGCGTGGGAATTTTGCGATGTTTATGGGCATCAGCGATTACTTTTAAAGTAGGCTTCCAACCCAGATATGCAACCCAGAAACCAGATATGCATCTCCCATACATTTTCAAAGAATGTCCACACTCCGCACAAAAATCAATTTAACCACATTTAAAATTAAATTTCTTTAATACTGTTGTCATAAACTGGAAGTCGATCCAGTTTATGCCTTGTTACCATGAAGCTTGGTTTTCAAGTAACCCGGGCAAGATGTTATATTTCAAAACTCTCAAGTAATTACAGACTTGTCAGTGATTTCAATGAAAATGAGGACGCCGGAGAAGCATTGATAAGTTTGGGAATTTCGCAATGTTTCCGAAGACGGTGTAACCTCGACCTGACTCAGCATTGTCGTAGGGTAAAAGAATTTTTTTGCGATCTTCTACGACTTTGACAGTCGTCGGCAGTCGCCTAAAAAATCGCCTAAGTGGGACAGGCCCTTTAAGCTTCTGAGAAGATTCGGCACGTCCATGAAGATTTTCTCAAACTGCTGCAGATGCACTCTAGAAAGTATTCAGTCAGGTTGCATCTTGGTGAGGTATGGCAACTGCTCTACTCTTGGCTACTGGAACCTGCAGAGAGTGGTGAACACAGTGGTGACGAAAATCTCAGAGGTAACTGTGTCGAATGGGAAATGAAGAGTGGAATAGTCAGTGAAGATAAAGAGCTTTGTGAGGAAGAAGAGTGGAGAGAGACGAGTGGGGACCAGAAAGGAAATTGGAAGGGGGCTGAGGAGAAGGATATTGTGGAGTAGAATAGGGAATAAGAGAGAAGATTGGTGGCCAGAGGAGATGATCCTGGGGGTGGGTCTGGTGGGCTACAATGAATCTGAATGGACGTTGGGAAAAAAGTTGAGTCGTTGCACTGGGAGTATGGGAGAGAAATTTATCGGAATATTTGGGAAAATCAGAAACATACCCTGAAGCTCCATGACCTTCTTTAACATAGAAGAAAGCCTTAACTGTTCTAATTATGTGATGGAAACCCATGCCATTCATCAGTGATATACATCTGGTTAGAAAACCATACAAGTGACTTCAATCATATGTAATACTCTGAATGAAGACATGGCATATGTCCAGCTGCATCTACGGCATAGTACGAAGTGCTCTACCAATGGTTCAATGTTTCAATAGTTCTTTATTGTCACATATACCAATGGACAGTGAATTTCTTTTATTTGCATACAGTTCAGTAAAAATCTTACTATGCATGGGCACTATCATACTTAAGTACAAGAGTGTACAGATAGCAATCACACTGAGAGAGTGCACAAGACTCAATAGACAATAGACAATAGACAATAGGTGCAGGAGGAGGCCATTCGGCCCTTTGAGCCAGCACCGCCGTTCAATGTGATCATGGCTGATCATTCTCAATCAGTACCCCGTTCCTGCCTTCTCCCCATACCCTCTGACTCCGCTATCCTTAAGAGCTCTATCTAGCTCTCTCTTGAATGCATTCAGAGAATTGGCCTCCACTGCCTTCTGAGGCAGAGAATTCGTGTACCTCTCTATACAACCATCCCTCATCTTCCTGCGCTCCAAGTGACCTGCCCAACCTTTCCCTATAACTGTAGGAAGGAACTGCAGATGCTGGTTTAAATCGAAGATAGACACAAAATGCTGGAGTAACTCAGCGGGACGGGCAGCATCTCTGGCGAGAAGGAATGGGTGACGTTTCAGGTTGAGACCCTTCTTCAGACTCTCCCCATAGCTCACGCCCTCAAGTCCTGGCAACATCCTCGTAAACCCTCTCTGCACTCTTCCCAGCTTAAATAGAAGCACATTAAAACTGCAGACCATCATTATTTTTATTTTGTTTAATAGTAACCATCAACAAAAGTAAATAAGCCTAAAAGGCCACTTAAGAAAATTCGCTGCTGGGTGTTGTTGTTCAATTGCATCTGATTTGAACAGAGGTCAGAACCAATTTTTATTGCCATTAATTGAAGTGTCTTATCTCCAAGGTGGGAAATATATTAATGATGAACCAAAAAGGTTTATCGCAAATAACAGGATATGGATTCCTTCCTTTATTTCGTGGACTTTGTTCCTTGGAGCGCAGGAGGACGATCTTATCGAGGTATATAAAATCATGAGAGGAATGGATTCGGTAGATGCACAGAGCCTTTTGCCCAGAGTCGGGGAATCAAGAACTAGAGGACATAGGTTTAAGATGAGGGTAGGAAATTGAGGTGCACTTTTTTTACACAAAGGGTGGTGGGTGTATGGAACAAGCTGTGGGAGGAGGTAGTTGGGGCAGGTATTATTGTAACATTTAAGAGACATTTGGACAGGTACAAAGATGGGATAGGTCTAGAAGATTATGGTCCAAGTGCGGGCAGGTGGGACTAATGTAGATGGGGCATGTTGGTTGGCATGGGCAAGTTGGGCTGAAGGGCCGGTTTCCACACTGTATGACTCTATGACTCTTAATGTCTCTGTGACCCATACATTCTTTTGACAGAAAGGTAGAGATACTGAGACACTGTTTTAAAGTGTGCATCCAATGAAATAGACAATAGACAATAGACAATAGACAATAGGTGCAGGAGTAGGCCATTCAGCCCTTCGAGCCAGCACCGCCATTCAATACGATCATGGCTGATCACTCTCAATCAGTACCCCGTTCCTGCCTTCTCCCCATACCCCCTCACTCCGCTATCCTTAAGAGCTCTATCCAGCTCTCTCTTGAAAGCATCCAACGAACTGGCCTCCACTGCCTTCTGAGGCAAAGAATTCCACACCTTCACCACTCTCTGACTGAAAAAGTTCTTCCTCATCTCCGTTCTAAATGGCCTACCCCTTATTCTTAAACTGTGGCCCCTTGTTCTGGACTCCCCCAACATTGGGAACATGTTTCCTGCCTCTAATGTGTCCAATCCCCTAATTATCTTATATGTTTCAATAAGATCCCCCCTCATCCTTCTAAATTCCAGTGTATACAAGCCCAATCGCTCCAGCCTTTCAACATACGACAGTCCCGCCATTCCGGGAATTAACCTAGTGAACCTACGCTGCACGCCCTCCATAGCAAGAATATCCTTCCTCAAATTTGGAGACCAAAACTGCACACAGTACTCCAGGTGCGGTCTCACCAGGGCCCGGTACAACTGTAGAAGGACCTCTTTGCTCCTATACTCAACTCCTCTTGTTACGAAGGCCAACATTCCATTGGCTTTCTTCACTGCCTGCTGTACCTGCATGCTTCCTTTCATTGACTGATGCACTAGGACACCCAGATCTCGTTGAACTCCCCCTCCTCCTAACTTGACACCATTCAGATAATAATCTGCCTTTCTATTCTTACTTCCAAAGTGAATAACCTCACACTTATCTACATGTTTCTGCTGCCATGTTGTATGATTTAAATCCAATGTTGCTAAAGATGTAATCTTAACTTGGCCATAAAGGCCCGTTGTCCTTGTGATGGCACTGGCTCATAGAGATATGCCATTCTTGAACAATGTAACTGTTCATATTTGGCAACCAGGTTCTGATAAAGTTCTGTTGTGAAGCACATGAAAATGTTGAACTGAGTTGATTTTTAAACTGAATTTTTTTCAAAAGCCTTCCTTATTGATACTGCCTGTGACTCTGGAGTGTGACTCTGGAGTCCACAGTCAAAGAAGTACAGAACATTTGAAATGAAAAAATAATCAACCCGGCATCAGTGTTCTGAGTCTTTGAACGCTCCTGAATCATACAACCAGGGAAGTACTGGCCTTGGGAAGTGATCAGGGACTGTCAAAACGACAGGTGCTCAAACATGCAGCATTTTGGATATTTCATTGGGAAGATCCTCTCTCTGTTCAGTCTACTCCACCTCTCAGTGTAAATATCATGTTTAAGATAGCAGAATAATAATGTCCTTCCTCCCCACCTCCAGCCGTGTAGCGTCCCCAGACAAGTGGAAAGCTAAGATCTACATACTGTTCCCCTCACAGCAGCACAGGTTCAATGTCAAATGACTTCATTGTGTGCTGTAACAATTCCATGATCCAAACGCTGATATCATAGTCCTCCAAATTAAATGACCTTTGGCGCAAGATGGAACACAGCATCTCCCAGAGGAAGGCTATTCAGCCCAATTAGGCCCTAGCTCTTCAAAAAGTTTCCAGTTCATCCTTCTCTCATATCTCCTGCAGGTTTTTTTTCTCCCAAGTACTCATTCAAGTCCCCTTTTTAAGCCAACAGTGGAACCTACACTGCTAGGGGGAGTCCATTTCAAATTCTAATTCCTTATTGGGTTTAAAATAAAATTCCCAATTATATATTTTTGCCAATTTCTTTGTGCTCTCTTCTTAACAATCCTTCACCACATGGAAACATACAGAATAGTGAAAGACTTGGATGGAGTGGATGTGGAGAGGATGTTTCCACTAGTGGGAGAGTCTAGGACCAGAGGTCATGGTTCCAGAATTAAAGGACGTTCTTTTAGGAAAGAGATGAAGAGAAATGTCTTTAGTCAAAGGGTGGCGAATCTGTGGATTTCTTTGCCACTGAAGACAGTGGAGGCCAAGTCAGTGGATATTTTTAAGGTAGAGATAGATTCTTGATTAGTACAGGTGTCAGAGGTTAGGGGGAGAAGGCAGGAGAATGGGGTTAGGAGAGAGAGAGAGAGATCAGCCATGATTGAATGGTGGAGTAGACTTGATGGGCCGAATGGCCTAATTCTACTCATGTCATTTATGACCTTATGACCTCATCAAAGAGTTTCTATATAATTACTCCCAAGATATTCATTGCAGTTATCCATTTTACTCTTTGCCTTCTCTGCTCTGGGCAATGGCTCAAGATTCTCGAATATCCCTGAGTATCAGTATTCCTACATTCCCTGGACCAATCTGTGAGATTTTCTGGGTAAAATAGCCCCCCCCCCCCCCCCCCTCCCCCATCAAAATTACATTGGCCTTGGGGACCTGTGGCTATGGGCATTGTTGCAGGGTGACAAGTCAATTTTTTCATTCCAAATTTGACATTACCTGTTTGCTTTTTGGAATATGCAATGTCTTTGAAACTTTTTCCGCCATGGTTGCCTGAGTGAGAAAGAAACAAAAGATGATCACAAAGAAAGGGTTAATTTTAAAAGGAACTTTTGAAGGGATAATAGTGACATTTTATTTGGAATAAACCATACCTATAAAACCTTTGGCCAAGAAATACTGTCTCAAAGCATAACATTTTAAAGGAATATACGTCAGAGTTTTAGATAAAATAGTACTTTGTGTTTGCGTAGTGCACATCTATAAATTTGATCATGTTTTTCCTGCATGCAAATGCCCAACAGTAATGTCAGTTGGCATTACGTATGATTGTATAATGTACAACCAAGAACATAAATTGTATGCATGCAACTGGGCCTTAAATATGCAGAAGGCCTCAAGCTATTTTTTTAGGGATTTCTCCTGTGTTTATTAAAAGGTTGATGAGAGTCTGAGGAAGAGTAAATATTGATATTCCTCAAGATAAATTCACCTTTTATCTTCATAAATAAGCAAATCTTCTTAATGAGACTGGCCTGCTCCCCCATCCACTTCCATCAACAATCTTTTAGATCTATCCCACTTCCTCAAACTATCCCCAGCATCACCAAACTTGCTGATCTTCTAACGTGAACCTCTCTCTAAATCTCCCGGGTGCAGGGAGAGACAAGTGGATAATGCCCCTCATCTTCTCCCTGCTCTGGAATCATCTCTGCCGCAATAATCTGCTCATCATTATTCAATTGTCTCTCCCTTGCAGCCAGTGTGTTCACCTGTCACTCCCCAACTAACTCTTCAGTCCTCTCCAGTCTCCTCCTTGTTCCCTGCTCAACATTTCTCACTCTGGGTCTCTTTCCAAGTCTCCACATCTTCTCCCCAAATCTTATCCTTATATTTGCTTTCTTCCCATGTTCCTTTACCCACTGGCCTAATCTTCACCACCCAACGTTTCCCACCTCCTGATCCTCTTCACAGTGACCCATCTTCTTCCCTCACCATCTCTGTATTGAGCTCCCTTGCCCCCTTTCTGTCATATCCACCTTCTGCCTCAATGGCAAATTGTGGAGGAAGACAAGATCAATCCTGTGCTTAACTTTCTCAGCATCGTGAGGGGTGTAACATGTAACAAAGTAACCTTACAGTCAGCCTCCTGAAGCCACTTCACAGCTTGGCAATGCACTTCGAAGTATCCTTACTCTTTTGCATTAGGTCAGAGTACATATAAGGTATTGTCTGATGTCTATTGTCAAAATGGAAAGATGGCACCATCAAAATTTGGGTAATTCTATGATTCCATAATTGCTTTGAGTTTGAGGTTACTAGTTTCCACAAAAATTTCATCCCCACATTCGCTGAACTGGTGTTACGAGTCATGAGTCATGGATTCCTTCTCCCTGCAGAATTTTGTTTTCACATTAGAGAAGCTGCAGAGCATGAAAATGTTTCCAAGATGGATTATTTAACATGTTTGGTCTTTGGCCACTAATAAAACACTTTTCTTAAGTCTCTTTGTTTGAGTTCTGAAGTGGACCTTTTGATAAAATCATTTCAGTAACACATGTTGCTTTTAACTGCACTTACCTGACTCCGCTGACTAACTGGTGGACATATTGAGGAGGAAAGAGAGATAATAAGTTATGAAAAACAATGCTGATATATTCAATTGTCTGGCTAGATTTATACTGGATACTTGAGACTTCATGTCAGCATGACAGATTTTTAAAACAAAGAAATGTTCTAACTTTTTTTCCCTTGTGAGGTAACCTTTAATGACTCAGTTAATCCATTCAGTCCTTGTCATAGTAACCATGATATCTCCAGGTTGGACTCCTGGAGCTATTCCTTCTTTTGGTCGATAACAATGATAGAGATAGAATTATTTCAAAATGTTAACTTTGCAAAAAATCTGTTTATTCTCTTGTGATTCATTGCCACTATTGAAAATTTATGTAATCAGAATATGGTACCATGGAGGCCTCTCAGACTGCCAATTACAAACATTTACTTATGAAAAAGGTCACAAAGCGTTCTAACCTTTGTAACATCATTGATAAAGAAAAATGGATGTCCATTTATTATTAACTTAATGGCAGATTGAATGGAAACTCAAATAGAACTGGGATTTGTACAGTATTTCGTAAGGGAGTAGTATTTGGTTATGTGGTGTTTTTTTGTAGCAATATATGTATTTGTCCCTTTTCATTGCAATCCTTCCTTAGTTATGTAGATCAGTTATTTAGGTCTCTTTAAATGATTTTAAATATTTACTAATTTAGATTTCCTTTTGGCAGCAGTTATGATACTGAATGGGGAGGGAGAGAAATCATTAAAATACTGGTATGAATATTGAACAAGGCTTGTGCAGAATGACTAATGCTGTCCATAATTTGAAATTTCCAGTGAATATATGAACTACTGTAGGTTCTGGAAACCTGATACAAAAAAATGTTAACATTTCAGGCGAGGGTCCCCTGACAGAAGCTCTTTCCCTGGTCAAGAGCTTCTGGAGTGAAATATTGATTCTCTATCTCTTTCCACCAATGCTGCTTGACCTACTGGGTATTTCCAGAATTAACATTTTATTTCAGATTTCTAGCATCAGCGGTTTTTCTGGTTTACAACACTAGCTAGAGTTCACTTGGGGTATTTTGTGCCTTTCTTGGTGCCACACTACGGAAAGGGTGTTATTGTATGAGAGAAAGTGCAGAGAAGATACACCAGGTTGTTAACTGGATTGGACGACCTTAGCTGTGGGGAGAGATTGGTCTTGTTTTCCCCAGAGTGAAAGAAGCTGAAGGCTGATCCAATAGAAATATGTCAGAGACATAGATACAGTACATTGTAAAAAACATTTCCAAACAAGAAGCCATGGCACACGAAGAAAGGAAGGTGTTTTTAAAGGGGATCTGAGGAGAATTTAATTTGCAGAGAGAGTGGTTGATAATCTGGAATGCTTTGCCAAAGAAGGTGATAGAATCAAATCCAATTATGACATTTAAGAAGTCTTTGGACAGACATTCCAGGCAAGGCCTAGAAGGATATGGTTGCAATGGGCCAATGGGATTCGTGTGGATGGGCAAAAAGTCAACATAGACATGTTGTGCCTTTTCTCTAGAACTCTATGCCTCTACGATTTGTCAGTATTGCCAGAACTGTACACAATACAATGTATACCCTAACTAGTGGTGAAAATCAGAAAACTGCTAAAAATCTGAAATAAAAATCAAATATTGGAAACCTAGCCATTAAAGCTAACCATGTGGTGGCAACCCATCATTTTAAACAGCTGCTGTCCTTCTGGGGAAGGTACTTTCACGGTACTGTTGAGAAGGGAATTTCAGGATTTAGATCCAGTGAAGATAAAGTGATATGTTTCCCATTTACAATGGTGATGCTCCCACCTGCCCTTGTCTTTCTGAAAGGTAGAGGTGAAAGGTTTGTGAGGTGTAGATGGAGAAGCTTAGATGAGACTGTAAATTATTCTGTAGATAGTACGCGCTGCAACCACTGGCTTGTCTATCATGTAGATTGCTTTTCTATGGATAATGTTGAACTTCTTTGGAGCTGTACATATCCACGCTTCCGGAGATAATCCTACTGCACTCCAGACCTGTTCCTTGTAGTTAGTGGACTTTGGAGTATCAGGAGTCATTTGCTTCAGAATATCGAGCCTGTAACTTGCTCTTATAGAGTCATAGAGTCAAACAAAATGGAAACAGGACCCTCAGCCTGTGGATGCCAATCCTTGTTAATCTCCTTTTCCTGCATTTGGCCTATATACCTCTATTTCTTTTCTATCCACATACCTGTCAAAATGTGTTTCATTACAGCGAACAATTGATATCTTGGTGTCCTACATCAGTGGTCTTAATTTCGAGAGGGTGCTGCAGTGGCACAGATGGTTGAGGTGCTGCCTCACTAAACCACAGAGCTGGGTTCGATCATGACCTCCGGTGCTACCAGTGTGGAGTTGGCACATACTCCCTGTGACCACATGGATTTCCTTTGGCTGGACCAGTTTTCTCCCACATCCCAAATTCATGTGGGTTTGTAGCTTAATTGACCTCTGTAAAATTGCCCCAAGTGTGTAGGGAGTAGATGAGAAAGTCTGATGACATAGAACTTGTGTGAACGGGGCACCAGTGGTCGGCTTGGTCTCGGTGGGCAGTAGGGCCTGTTCCCATGCTGTATCTCTAATCTAAACTAAACAAAGTCGATGCAGTAGACAAAGGAGGAAGCTCGAGGAAAGATTTGCCACCAGTTTCTGAGTAACAGCGACAAATAATCACCAACTGTTTTCAATCCCTACTCTTTACGTCTTCCATATTGGACAGTAAATAATCTCCATTAGTTGTTTTATGTCAAACGGTGTTATGCACAGTGTTTAAACTAAAATCTTTACTGAGTTTTATTCTAAAAAAAACTGCAAGAGTTTTTCTAAATACATTTCTTATGTCAGTCAGGCATCTGCCAACCACAAAGAGATGTAACTGAGCTTTAGTTCCCAGAAGTAGCTAATTGATTCATTTTGAGGCTAAGTGTGTGCTGTATATTTCACGGCTCTCTAAATTTTAACTGATGCTTTCTATTTTCTTGACCTCTTCAGAGTCAGAATAGTTAACAGTGCAGGGCTGAATGAAATTGCAAAATATGGTTTCAGCTGGGATCCTTGGTCAACATCATTATTTTACAATAGACAATAGACAATAGACAATAGGTGCAGGAGTAGGCCATTTAGCCCTTCGAGCCAGCAATGCGATCATGGCTGATCACTCTCAATCAGTACCCCGTTCCTGCCTTCTCCCCATACCCCCTCACTCCGCTATCCTTAAGAGCTCTATCCAGCTCTCTCTTGAAAGCATCCAACGAACTGGCCTCCACTGCCTTCTGAGGGAGAGAATTCCACACCTTCACCACTCTCTGACTGAAAAAGTTCTTCCTCATCTCTGTTCTAAATGGCCTACCCCTTATTCTTAAACTGTGGCCCCTTGTTCTGGACTCCCCCAACATTGGGAACATGTTTCCTGCCTCTAATGTGTCCAATCCCCTAATTATCTTATATGTTTCAATATTATTACCATACTATTATTTTAATTATCAAGTGAAAAACCAAATGTAACAAATCATTCTATAAAGTGTAGGAAGGAACTGCAGATGATGGTTTAAACCGAAGATAGACATAAAATGCTGGAGAAACTCAGTGTGGTCGGCAGCATCTCTGGAGAGAAGAAATGGGTGATGTTTCTGGTCGAGACCTTTCTTCAGACTGAGAAAAATTCTGGAAAATGTTACCTTATCTGGAATTACTGCCAACCTTCTAACTGGGTTACCAGATGTGCTAAATATGAGCATGCTCTTAAGAAATAACAAAAAAAAACCTCTGGCAACACGGTGGCACGGCGGTAGAGTTGCTGCCTTACAGCACCATTGATCCAGGTTCGATCCTGACTACGGGTGCTGTCTGTACAGAGTTTGTACGTTCTCCCCGTGACCACGTGGGTTTTCTCTGGGAGCTCCAGTTTCCTCACCCATTAAAAGACGTGCATTGGTCTGTAGGTTAATTTGTTTTGGTGAGAATTGTTAATTGTTCTTAGTGTGTAGGATAATGTTAGTGTATGGGGATTGCTGGTTGGTGCAGGCTCTGGGTGCCGAAGGGCCTGTTTCCACGCTGTATGTCTAAATTAAAAGAAAATTAAAAACTTGTCAATGAGTATGTAAAGTATCTCCATGATACAGTCTTGGACATGTTTTTTATGATTTCAAATAACTTTTCTCCATTTATCTATTCTTTTATGTTAACCTGTCCTTGCAAAGCAGGTGCGCATTATCCATTGATGTTTCACACTGATCACGTCCCATGCTAATTGATAGCTACTGGCATTGCTGAGGGATCTGGACTAGAAATGCGGCTGTCAACGCAAGTACCTGATATGAGTAGAGACAGAAAATAATTGCTTTAACTATGCAGCCTGAAGGGAACGATGCCTCAGTCAAGTTAGTAACTACTAACCCAGGGCTAAATTGGACAGTGCTGCAAAACAGGCAGAGAAGTCATGATGCGTGATTAATGCATACATGTTTTAACTAGCTTCTGAACTGCACAAGAGCTTTGTTCAGGTCAATGCGATAAATGAAAGCCCCAAAATCCTGAACGCTGTACTGCAAAAATTCTAATGACCTTCCGTGTGATGTCAAGGTTGGTAATGGCATCTTCACTTGCCTGAAAGGGCAGAAGCTCCCGACATGCCATGGGCCGCTGCCATACTCCGGAGGCAGGCTTGGCTCACCGGCTGTAGAACCAGGATCCTGCCTACAGAGGAAGGCAGTTGAGCCCGGCTCCTAACCTCACCCCCAAGGACCGGGGAACCGGAGAAGAGGGTGGAAGGAGCCAGAGAAGACGGTGGACATTACATAGAAACATAGAAAATAGGTGCGTCGAGCCAGCACCGCCATTCAATATGATCATGGCTGATCTTCCAGAATCAGTACCCCATTCCTGCTTTCTCCCCATATCCCTTGATTCCGTTAGCCCGAAGAGCTATATCTAACTCTCCCTTGAAAACATCCAGTGAATTGGCCTCCACTGCCTTCTGTGGCAGAGAGTTACACATATTCTCAACTCTCTGGGTGAAAAGGTGTTTCCTCATCTCAGTCCTAAATGGCCTCCTGCTTATTCTTAAACTGTGACCCCTGGTTCTGGACTCCCCCAACATGGGGAACATTTTTCTTGCAAGTACAAAGGGCTGGTAAGAAGAAGCAGGGGGTCCTACCTACTGCGCCCTCAAGGTTAGTTGTTGGAGGCGCCCCCAGGCCACAAAGGCTGAAGGTGGCCGGGCGAGGAGAGGGGCGACCCTGATGGAGGACTTTATGACCAGCTCCAACTGGTGACTTTGAAAATGCCACCAAATTCTGGAGAATCTTGCATATATTGACTCAGTGGGCTGTTTCTATATATTCTGTACTTAATCAGGGATTGTACTTAATGTGGCAATAATCTTACTGAACAGTAACTGTGGCAGCGCTGCACAGCAGCTGCGGCTCACCTGCAGTCCGTTTGTCTTTTTTTTTTTTTTTTTTTGTCTTAATTGTAGTGTTTAGATGTGATGTAGTGTTTTTTGTGGTTGTGTACTATGTGTGATGGGGGGGGGGGGGGGGGGGACTGTAAAATTGTCTCTTCCGAATGGAGACCCGACCTTTTTTTCTGGGTCGTGTCTCCGTTCCCACTGCGGCCTACCATCGGCCAAAAACCTGGAGCTGGCGGCCTCCAGCTGGGACCACCTGGGCTCTGGGCTCTGGTGGACCGGACATACCACCTGCAGAGCTGGATGCCTTCGGAGGCTGTGGTGGCACTGCGAGTGCGGCTGCGACTCGCCTTCGGAGGCTCTGGAGGCTTCGGCCACGGGTCGTGGGCCGCGTGGATATCGGAAGCTCGCAGGCCCCTGGATGGGGGCCAACATTGGGAACTCCGGCAGCGGCAGCGTCTTCGCCTGCCCCGAATCGTGAGGCTTGGGTCGGCCCGCTGCGGACCTTTCACCATCCGGCGCGGCCTGAAATAGGCCGCGGGATTTTTCTCCGCCTGGCGGGGGCTTCAATGTTGGGAGCCATGACCGCCCCGACGTGGCAACTTCAACAGCCTGACCGCGGGAGAAGATGGCAGGGGAAGAGAAAAGACATTCTGGCCTTCCATCACAGTGAGGAGGTGACTGGAGGAGACACTGTGATGGATGTTTCTTTTTTTTGTTTTGTGTTGGTTTGTGATTGTGTGTGTTATTACTTATTTTTATTGCTCTTATTGTTGGACTGTGGGTAACGGAATTTCGTCCAAAAGACTTGTTTTTTTGGATGACAATAAAGGCTATTCTGATTCTGATTCTGGTTCTGATTCAGTATGCAGAAAACAAATTTCACTTTACCTTGATACATGTGATAACAGAGAACCATTAAACCATTGAAAGGGCAAAGGCAGAAGTGGGTCGGTCGAGCTGTGGTGGGAGGTTGGGTTGAGGTGGGATGCTGGGTTATATGATGCATAGTTTCTAAATGAGGTAGTTGAAATAGTGGTTGAAGTGTGCGAGAAGAGGATTAAGATGTGCTTAATACACTACACCTCCCACCAATCAAACAATGTCTATAGGACAGGATAATATTTCAGACATAATATTTGTGCATTTAGAAACAGAAATCTCTTGTATGTGCATATTCAATGCTTGGTTGAAGGACTGGTAAGTGTAAAGAGCAGTTGCTGCATTACCCTATCCCCCTTGCAGAAGAGTGGGTTCATAATTGAGGGAGTCATAATGGAATTGTGGTCCATTCTGTGAGGAACATTATAAAAGATAATGGTATCTTCGTACCTAATCCTCCCAGGTACAGTTTAAGCTCAACCCCCAAGCTATCTTCTGGTTTAGAAACAACTAGACCAAGTGGACCCGTTGGGCCCAAACCTACATTGGTGCAACACCCTCTCCCCCCTTCCCCCCCTTCCCCCTCCCTCCCCTCCCCCTCCCTCCACCCTCCACCCTCCCTCCTCCTCCCCTACCCCTCCTCCCTTCCCCTCACACCTTCCCTCCCTCTCCCCCCTTCCCCTCACCCCTTCCCCTCCCCCCACTCCATCCCCCTCAACCCACCTTATCCTCCCCCCTCCCTCCCACCCCCCTTCCTCCACCTCCCTCCCCCTCCCCCCTAGGAGATAGATTTAAACTTTAAAATGTGAACAACTTTAAAAATATAACACCAATTTCAATGAAACTTCTTCCATTAGCACCAAAGGGAAGATGGTGAGTAAGGTGGGCCTAAAATTGTTGCGCTATTGTGTCCCGTTTTGGCTGTTGTTCAGGAACAAACAAACGAGAGTTTTAGTATATAGATGGATGGTTAAACCATTCACACATCTCAACCCAATACTACACTTCTCCCTTTGCCCTTACAGATAGCTAGATAAGGCTTGTTTGTATACACTGGAATTTAGAGGGATGAGAGGGGATCTTATCGAAACATATAAGATCATTAAGGGGTTGGACACGTTAGAGGCAGGAAACATGTTCCCAATGTTGGGGAGTCCAGAACCAAGGGCCACAGTTTAAGAATAAGGGCCAATTAGAACAGAGATGAAGAAAAACTTTTTCAGTCAGAGATGTAAATCTGTGGAATTCTCTGCCTCAGAGGGCAGTGGAGGCCAATTCTCTGAATGCATTCAAGAGAGAGCTGGACAGAGCTCTTAAGGATAGTGGAGTCAGAGGGTATGGGGAGAAGGCAGGAACCGGGTGCTGATTGAGAATGATCAGCCATGATCACATTGAATGGTGTAGGCGGACTGGAACCGACATTCCTCTCCTCGCCCGTCCATCATTATGTTCCGGGGCCGTCTCCTGTAGCCGACGTTGAAGGCGCTGGAGGCATTACCACCCTCCTACCGCCCCTTGCTCCTCACAGATAGGAAATGTGTGACGGAATATGGGGCTAATTCAAGCAAATGGAATGAACATAGAGAGGCTTCATGGTCTACATGGACGAGGCATGCTGAGAGGACGTGTTACTGCGTCGTGTGTTTCTACGATTCTGTGAATCTTTCCATTACAGCCAAGGAGGATTGTAATCAGAAAGTGAAAATCGGAAATGAAAAAAACTCCAGTTGCTAAAAATTTGAAAAGGAAGCAGCAAACACTGGAGATACAAGGTGACGATTTCAGGTCAAAGACCTTTCATCAGAAGCAGAAAGGTGATAAAATAAACATGATTTATATGGTGGCCAGAAGAGGGGAGGATAGAATAAGATGCCGGAGTAACTCAGCGGGACAGGCAGCATCTCTGGAGAGAAGGAATGGGTGACCTTTCTGGTCGAGACCCTTCATCAGACTGAAAAGCACGGGAAAGGGAAATGAGAGATATAGACGATGATGTAGAGAGATATAGAACAAATGAATGAAAGATATGCAAAAAAGTAACAATGATACAGCAAACAGGCCATTGTTAGCTGTTTGTTAGGTGAGAACTAAAAGCTGGTGTGACTTGGGTGGGGGAGGGATGGAGGGAGAGGGAAATTATCTGTGATTGGATATAGAAATCAGGGAAGAGATTAGCACACACACTGCAGAAATCTGAAAGGCATTTTCAAAAAGATTGCAGATGTTGAATCAATGAGTTTGAATAATTGTTCTGAGGTAATGGAGCCTGGGTGGGTAAATGAGGTAAAGTACAAATCATCCATGACATAATGGTTCTGCAGGAGTGATGAACTAAAGGTCCCATGAATTTACTAGATATTCAAATGTCTTTCTTTATCCTTCCGTTCCTAATGATGTTCCTAATACGTTGCCAACGATGAGATAACACATTTCATTTGGCATGAATTGCCACGGTCTCTATAACATGATTGACCCCCTCCTCACATATGACAAATTAACTTATATATCCTTGCTGGTGAATCCAGCTTGGGATTTAGAGAGACAAAAATAAATGATTTCAACTCCCTTGTAGTGTTACAAACATATTAAACGTGAACATTGTAAGTAATACACCACATGACTTGACAGTAGCAAACACGATTTCCAATGCAAATCCTTGAACAAAATTCTGTTTCTTAATTTCCAATGCGTCCACATTATGTCAGTTTGAAATATTGGATGTAAATAAGTGTTGCAGCTTCGATTTATATGTTGTGTAATGCTGTGACAGTACTGATCAGCTTTTCCTAAATATGATTACCATTGCGCAACACATTTTATCGACATTGAAACTATAAAGGGGATCGAATATAATAGCGACAAGAGGGTTCTCATTGTATGCAGGTGTTGCAGCAGTCGAGTCCCGGGTTAGGGATGCTGGAGTTTGTACCTTCTCCCCATTTTCTCGGCAGTTCAATTCAGTGTATTATCACGTGTACCGAGGTACTGTGAAAAGCTTTTGTTGTGTGCTAACCAGTCAGCAGAAAGACACTACATGATTACAATTGAGCCATTTACAATGTACAGATACATGATAAGGGAATAACGTTTAGTGCAAGGTAAAGCTAGCAAAGTCCGATCAAGGATAGTCCGAGGGTCACCAAAGAGGTAGATAGTAGTTCAGCACCATTGTCCTCCCACACTCCAAAGATGTACAGGTTTGTAGACTAATTGGCTTGGTAAAATTACAATTTGTCCTTAGTCTGCGTAGGATCGTGTTAGTGTCCGGGGATCACTGGTCGCCACGGACTCAGTGGGCTGAAGGGCCTGTTTCTGCGCTCTATCTCTAAACTAAACTAAACTATAACTTGTTTAACACGAGGGTGTTGGGGGTACTTATGTCTAAGATTGTTTATTTCATTCCTTGTGATGGAATATGGATTAACAGCAGGCTGTTACTGGAAGCCCCTCTTTAAAAATCAAATTTGCAAATAATTATGACTCACTGCAGTATTGTTTCCCCTGATTTCTACCACACTTTTAATTTTAAAGAGTTAAACAACAGGCACTGACTAATGATGTCCTGGTTGACAGGTCTTGCAGTGTGGGAGCTGAATTAACATCAGCTGTTCCATTAACCCAGGCTGCTACAGGAGGTGTCATTGCAGCAGCAGGTTCATTCATCTCCCTTCTGCTATTATTCAGTCGCTCTTTTACGTTAGTTACCCCAATTATAGCGCCTGCACTCATCATGGCAACACAATTATTCTAAATCAGTTGCAGGAATGAGGAAAGGCATCGAGAAAGAAGTAGCTTCTCTGTGGGGTGGGTGATGGTTCGAGGCCATGGTTCAAGTTGCCTAGGACAGCGACAGCAGAAGATCTTAGGAAGCTGTCATATGGTGGTTAAGTTGTAACACTAGTAATCAAGGGTAATGCAGCCGAGATTAAAAATCATAAATTGCCTGTAATATTAAGACTGCAGAATAAGCATATTTGTGGAGAGAGAAAAACCGAGCTCTCATTTTGTTTCAAAGATTTGCCTTTAAATTTAATTCATTTGTTCTATATCTCTGTATAATCACCATTTATATATCTCAGCTCCCTCTCCCCTGACTCTCAGTCTGAAGAAGGGTCTCGACCCGAAACGTCACCCATTCCTTTCCTCCAGTGATGTTGGCTGACCTGCTGAGTTACTCCAGCTTTTTGTGTCTATCTTTGGTTTGAACCACCATCGGCAGTTCCTTCCTAACCAGCAAAAACATGTTTGTGGCCACAAAGAGATAGATGGGCGGAGAGAACAAGAGGAACGAGCGTGATAAGGTGCAAAAACCAAGGTTGTCCGGATGACAGCAGCGAGTCGACAGTTCACGTGCGAAGCTCTTTTTAATGCAGCCTCCTGTGATTGTTTTCTCCTTATTATCTATCCATTCCTGGGCTGAAAAAGTCATTAGACCCAGCACTTAAAGCCTGGTGTCAATCATTGCTGAATCAAAGGAGTTCTCTGAAACCCTTAGACTTGAAGCTGCCGACACAGCTGAGAATCCTAACAAAACACAGAAGCTCAGCAATCGCGGGTGAAGTGGGGGATGGCTCCACTTATGGATGAAATGACAGCAACCCTAGCTCCCCCTCCCCACCATACTTCACTCAAACATTCAATCGCTCGAGTAGAGGCTTGAATAGCTTCCAGCAAGGCTGCCGTTTCAAAGGGCGATCAGGGATCGCTGTGTTCTTTGTTTCCACTGAAAGGTGGCTCACCCATGGTCATATTTCGCTTGGGCAGCTTACAGCCCAGTGGTATGAATATTGATTTCCCTAACATCAGGTAGCCCCTGCATTCCTT
This sequence comes from Rhinoraja longicauda, assembly GCF_053455715.1. Classification (NCBI taxonomy): domain Eukaryota; kingdom Metazoa; phylum Chordata; class Chondrichthyes; order Rajiformes; family Arhynchobatidae; genus Rhinoraja; species Rhinoraja longicauda. Next base: position 14,324,433 of record NC_135960.1, read on the forward strand.
CTCTCTCTATCCTTCCCCCACCCAAGTCGCACTCACTTCTCGTTTTCACCCAACAAACAGCTAACAATAGGAAAAAAAACTGCAGATGCTGGTTTAAATCGAATGTAGACACAAAATGCTGGAGTAAAGGGCCTGAACCACTTAGGCAATTTTTTAGGCGACTGCCGGTGACTGTCAAAGTCGTAGCAGATCGCCGAAATTTTCTTTTACTCTACGACAATGACCACGACAATGCTGAGTCAGGTCGATACAAGTTACTTTTTTTGTGAAACTAACACCTGGCTAAGAGATTACACAGTCTTCGGAAACATAGCGAAATTCCCACGCTTATCAATGCTTCTCCGGCGTCCTAATTTTCGCTGAAATCACTAACAAGTCTTTAATTACTTGAAAGTTTTGAAATATAACATCTTGCCTGGGTTACTTGAAAACCAAGCTTCATGCTAACAAGGCATAAACTGGATTGACTTCCAGTTTACTAATACAAGTATTAAGAAATTTAATTTTAAACGTGGTTAAATGGATTTTCGTGCGGAGTGTGGGCATTTTTTGAAAATGTACGGGAGATGTATATCTGGTTTCTGGGTTGCATATCTGGGTTGGGAGCCTACTTTAAAAGTAATCGCTGATGCCCATAAACATCGCAAAATTCCCACCCTTACCTGACCGTCAAACTGTCGCCTCCAATCTAACTGTCAAATGTCCTGACGGTAAATAATTTGGTTAAACACAAGTATTTTATGGTATCTTCAAATGACTTTACTTAATTTAATGTTATGTGCTTCTAAATGCATCTGCGACAACCTAGCAAACCTGGGGACAGCATGCGACAGCGCCTGCAATAAGCAACGATCCCTGGCGACAAGCCAGCTGTCACCGAGAAATTTCTATCTGGACAATTTCTCAGCGACACGCCGGGATCTGCTACGATTCTTTGATCCTCACGATCATGCCCGCGTCACCCCGGCGAACTGTCGGCAACAGCCTAGTCGCCGGCAGTCGCCTTAAAATCGCCTAAGTGGGACAGGCCCTTTACTCAGCTGGTCAGGCAGCATCTCAGGAGAGAAGGATTGGGTGACGTTTCGGGTCGAGACCCTTCTTCAGACTGATGGCCTGTTTCCTTCTTCATCGTTACTTTCTTACATATCTTTTATTCATTGTTCTTTATCTCTCGACATCATCGTCCATATCTCTCATTTCATTAACCAGTCCGCAGAAGGGTCTCGACCCGAAAAGTCACCCATTCCTTCTCTCCAGAGATGCTGCCTGTCCCGCTGAGTTACTGCAGCTTTTTGTGTCTATCTGCAGTTCCTTCCTACACAGCTCACCTGTGGACTTTGTGGACTTCAGAAGAGCTAAACATCCAAGGACGTACACGCCACTGGAGATAAATGGGTCTATTGTGGATAGGGTGAGCAGTTTTAAATACTTGGGAGTCCGCATCGCAGAGGATCTGACGTGGGCAACGCACATTGCCGCACTGGTGGGTAAGGCTAAGCAGCGCCTTTACCACCTTAGACAACTGAGGAAATTCAGAGTGTCTCTGAGGATCCTTCATTGCTTCTACTCTGGGGCTGTAGAGAGCATCCTGTCCGGCAACATTACAGTCTGGTTTGGGAACAGCTCTGCCCAGGACAGGATGGCCCTGCAGAGAGTAGTGCGTTCGGCAGAACGCACCATTGGAACTACACTCGTCCCCCTGCAGGACCTATACATCAGGAGGTGCAGATCCAGAGCGAGCAAGATCATGAGGGACCCCTGCCACCCCAGCAACGGACTGTTCCAGATGCTACGATCAGGCAAACGTCTCCGCTGTCACGCTGTGAAAACGGAGAGGATGAGACGGAGCTTTTTCCCACAGGCCATCAGGACTGTCAACTTTTATAACCCCAGAGACTAAATTTTTGTCGACACTAATAGTAACTTATTAACTTTATTTATATGCTGTAACTGTAATTCTTTTTGTGCACAACCCGCAGGCATTACCACTTTCATTTCACTGCACATCGTGTATGTGTATGTGACAAATAAATTTGACTTGACTTGACGTGACTTGACCCTACACATCCTCAAGAGCTTCTCCATTTATCGTATGGACCATAGGGATTCCTCATACAAAGAGAAAGCTGCATTGTCGAGCACTGATATGGCAGGTTGGAGCTAAATTCTGCTCTCCTGACCAGAAATACCCAACAGTATAAACATTGAATTCTCCAATTTTAGGTAACCTCTAACAACCTCCTCGTCCCCCTCTCCTTCCTACCTTCCACCTTTCCCTTTCTCTGCTCCCCTCCCGTGTGCCCCACTTTGGATTCATCGCCTCTTTCTCTCCTCTCCCACCCCTTCCTCCTACATTCCCTCTTCTGGCTTCACAATTCTCAATTCAATCTGTCTGTCTCACACCTTCTGCTCAAACCCTCCACCTTTGTTTCAACCATCTTTTTAGTTTAGTCCAGAGAAACAGCGCTGAAACAGGCCCTTCGGCCCGCACTGACCATCGATCCACGCACATAAGGCAGTAGCTCTATCGCTATGCCACCATGCTGCAATCTGCCTATCAACACCCTCCCCTCCCCCCTCTTCTCCTGTGTCCATCTGGTACTTGCCATACTTTGTCCTGCCTCTCTTCTCTTCCTGTCACAGTCTGTCCTGTTCACTCACCTGCCAGCCACGCCCACCACGTTAAGCCAACTCCCCTCACCTGTTCACTCACCTGCTCCAGACCACCAATCAAGTCAGCATATAAACCCTCCTGCACACACACACACACTCTTTGCCAGATTGTTTTTAGCCCTCATGCAAGACTCTCCAGCATTCTCTCTTGGACTGATTTCCTGTTCCGACCCTGCCTGCTCCCGACCTTCATGCCTCGTCGTAGCCCTGGTGAACGCCTCAGTCTTTTGTCCACGAGCAGGTAGAAATAAAGCTCATTCTAAAACTACTTCCTTGGTTCCGTGTGCTGCATTTGGGTCTATTTGCGGTTCGTTACACTTCCAGCTTTCCTCAGCCCCACCCACCCACTCCTATAATCATTCTGAAGAAGAGTCCCGACCCAAAATATACCCTATCCATGTTCTCCAGATATGTTGCTTGATCTGCAGTGTTATTCCAGCACATTGTGTCCTTTCAATTCATTAATATCCTTCAGCATAGGAAACCTGATTTAATTACTATGCTGGTCTGTATGTGACTGCATGGCCACCAATGTTGACGGCACAATAGACAGCACTGTGGTGCAGTGGTAGAGTAGATGCTTTACAGAGGCAGAGACCCAGGTTTAATCCTGACCACGGGTGGTGTCTGTCCAGATTTTGTACATTCTCCCTGTGACCGTGTGAGTTTTCTCCAGGTGCTCTGGTTTCCTCCCAAAGACATACAGGTTTGTAGGTTGATTGGCTTCAGTAAAATTGTGAAATTGTCCCTAGTGTGTAGGATAGTGATAGTGCGCGGGGATCACTGGTCGGCGTGGACTCGGTGGGCTGAAGGGCCTTTTTTCCACACTGTATCTCCAAAGTCTCGGTGGACCCAAAAGGCCTGTTTCCATGCTGTATCTCTAAAGTCTAAAAGTCTAAAGACTCTTAAATGTTCTGGGGAAATTAGGAATGGATAATAAATGCTGGCATTGCAAGCTATATTCATGATCCATGAATGACTCACTGAAAACGCCTCGTAAGCCTGACATTTTGTGGACAATTGAGCGTGGCTAATAGATTGCCTCTGCATCTTTATCCTGTCTATAAAAAGAACAGAAAAAAGATGTAAGTGCTAATTGCATTATCAAGAGAATCCTCCAAACATTAATTTGATAAAATATATTTTGATCTGTAATTTTTACAATGCTGGAGATGATGCTGATTGGCTACAAATGACAGGTATATTTATTGTCATACACATTAGATTTAGTTTAGAGATACAGCACAGAAACAGGCCATTCTGCCCACCACGTCCATGCCGACCAGCAATCACCCATGCACGAGTTCTATCCTACATTCTAGGGACAATTTCTTCTTCTTCTTCTTCTTAAACCCTTGGCTCCTCTAGGGAGCATAGGCCATTGACAAATGTCCTCCACCTCACTCGGTTGTTGGCTGTTCTTTTGAGATCTCCCCAGTTGAGCCCACTCCCAGACATTTCTGCCTGGACACCTCTTCTCCAGCTGTTCCTGGGGCAACCTCTTTTCCTTTTTCCTTGGGGGTTCCATTTCAGGGCTTGCCGGGTGATGTTTGTGGCAGGTTTTCTGAGGGTGTGTCCAATCCAACTCCATTTTCTCTTTCGAATTTGTAAGTCAATGGGATCCTGGCTTGTTCTTTTCCACAGGTCCACATTGCTTACTTTGTCTCTCCTCCAGAGGTTTAGTATTCTCCTGAGGCAGGTGTTAATGAATGTTTGCAGCCTGTTTGTTGTGTGTTTTGTTGTTTTCCATGTCTCTGATCCATACAGCATTACCTGCTTCACATTTGAATTAAAGGTGTGTATTTTGGTGTTGATTGAGATGTATTTTGAACTCCAGATCTTCCTGAGCATGTTAAACACCACCCTAGCCTTATTGATTCTGCTTTATATGTCTGCATCTGCCCCTCCGGTGGTGTCCACAACACTGCCTAAGTATGTGAATGTTTCTACCTCCTCCTAGGGACAATTTACAGAGGCCAATTAACTCACAAACCTGCACGTCTTTGGAAGGTAGGAGGAAATCGGAGCACCCGGAGAAGATCCACACAGTCACGGGGAGAATGTGCCAACTCTAAACAGATAGCACCTTAGTCAGGATTGAACCCAGGTCTCTGGCGTTGTAAGGCAGCAACTCTACCACAGTGTGTTTGTTTATACGACATTAAATGTGTGATGAATTAAGAGTTCATCAAAGCATTCAACAAGGTTCCGTATGGGAGGCTGCTCTGGAAGGTTAGATCGCATTGGGATCCAAAAAGAGATAACTGAATGAATAGAAAATTGGCTTCTTATAAGGAAGCAGAGCGTGAAGGTGGAAGGTTGCTTCCTGTAATCTACAGGTTTTACCTGTAATTCACGTTCACTTACTTTCAGCCAACGGTTGTCCTTGCTGCTGCTGCTGCTGCTCCCCCGACCTTTACAATAACCTGTGGATAAAGACAACTTTTCTCCCCTTCGCTCGGAATGTCCGACTCATTGAGACTGAGATCTTTGGTTCTACACATCCCAACCAGGGAAAGTAACCCTGCAACAAGTCTGACAAGCCCCATGATATGAAAGGTAACATGGGAACATTAGCACATACAGTGATGTTTTCTCAATTCATTTTTTCATTTTTTCCAGATTCTTTTTTTAAATTCACATTTCATGCATATGGGATTAAATGATGGATCTGTCTGTTGGACCTCAGCACTTCAATTACATCCTTGGATTCTGACACTAATGTTTCTTTCCATGTAAGAGAGGCATATTAGTTGTCAGTCAGGATTGGCCATTATAACACATTGAATTTAAAAACTCCCCATTAACAATGTTAACTCGTATTTGCTTCTCATTTCTCTTGATGCAAAATATATCAACTCAGCATCTGATCAAGAGGTCATGCAAGTAAACAAGCTTAGTCTGAAGAAGGGTCTCGACACAAAATGTCACCCATTCTTTCTCTCCAGAGATACTGCCTGTCCCTCTGAACTACTCCAGCATTTTGTGTCTATCTTTTTGTTTTTTTCTTCATTTAGATCGAGTTATCTGATTTCCTCTCGGTAATTTTAAAGTCAGTGAATCATGCTTTGCCTTCGTCTGAGTGAATGAATAATATTAAGGTATATATGTGGAGTGCCTTTAATGCAGTAAAATGCCCAAAGCACTTTACAGGATATTATCCAGCATAATTCAACAGTGAGGCCCATAATGTTATGTTAGAAAGCAAAACCTTGCAGTGGTAGATTTTAAGGAGCAACTTGAAGGATGATCGGGAGATTGATGGGGACGATTATGAAGGAAAGCCTAAAACTCCTGAAGGCACGACTACCAATTACTGGTGAAAGATGAATGGATGCCCAAGAAACCAGACCTGGAGGAGCAAGGAGCTCAGAAGGCTGTGAGGCTGCAACTGATCACAGAGATGGGGAGCAATGAGGTATAAAGAAGCTTCAACATGAAGGTTTTAAACACAGGGATGAGTATTGTAAATTTGAGGTATTACTGGATTGGGGGGCAATGTAGGTCAGCAGTGTGGGGATGAATGAGGAAGGGGATTGAAGAAGTTTTTTTTAAGGGGTCAAATGCATGGGTGGAGAAATAGAGGAGGCTGGCCAAGAGGATGTAGATTTGTCACATCTGTGGACAACTAACTCAAGAGCTGAGACAGATGTGATTACAGCTGTGGAATGGGGTCGCATTGGTCAAAAGGATGTGGGGTTGAAATCTCAGCTCTGGTTCACATAGAAGAGCGAGAATGTTCACAATATTGTATAAAATCACTGGCGACAGAGGGTATGAAACCAATGATAGGCACTTAATGCTGGATTCACTGCAGGTCAGGCAGCAATTTTATAGGTTGCAATGCGTATTTCACTGCTATGGTCTCATTACCTAGTATAACTGGTAATTTATTGTATTACTGTATATTTATTTGTTGTGCTGTTGCGTTAATGTGCCTGCAAAGTGGCCACAAGTAAGAATTTAATTGTTCTGTATCCTGTGCCTATAACAATTAAACATCCTTAACTCATGACTGTTATGGTGTGCGTAATGCAAAGGTCCTTGCAGTCCCTCACTTAAACAATGATCTAATCTACCAGGTGTTTTGTTTGGCCTGATGTTATTGCAATGATGTCTTGTGCTTATGAGGAGGCGGTGTTCACGTGCATTCAGGGGAAGAATTTGATTGAACTAAGCCAATTGTATGTACTGGTGGCCACAGCATATTGATTCTGCGTGAAAGCGCGAAAAAGGTGTGTACTAATTCTGCGGGTTGGGTTGCTGAGTTGATGAACTCGTTCATTCTTACAGTAAGCTCATTTGATGAAGAAACCATTCCTCTTTCAGTTTATTCCACCAGAAGATGTAGCCACTTTCTTGTTCTCTAAATTGGCCTTCTTCCTGCTTGTCATTGCAGGAGATGGGTTTTATCAGTGTCGATATCAAAGTGTGAGAGTTCCCGTTGTGGAAAGGCAGTATTGAGGTTATCCCAGAGTAAGGTCCTGATCCAGTGGCAAGAAAAACACTTCACCATCAAATGTAACATACCACTGTAGTCAGCCATGTCAATTTATCTAATTAAGCTGAAAACACCTCTCTCTGGTAAATGTAGTTAATTTTCTTGTCATACACTGAATGCCTATTCTGCATATTTTACTTGTAAATACAATATAATTGCACATCACTGCTCTTTGCAATGGTGAATTTTAATAAAACTAATGTAAATACTCCCTTCTGAGAAAATATGCAGTTGCCTCTAGCAAAATGGATCTATCGGAGCTCACTAATTTCCAGTTGAAATTAATTTATTTCAGTTATTTTGTGCATTAAGTAACAGATGACAGACAATAAAAGTTCAAGTGCAACTCTCTCCAACACAGATTTCAAAGGTTACTTGCAAGGAGGCCTTCTTCATAAGTTCATGTCTTAGGTGCAAAATTAGGTCAATTGGCTCATCGAGTCTACTCTGTCATTCAATCATGGCTGATCTATATTTCCCTCTCAACCCTGTTCTCCTGCCTTCTCTCCATCTGTTGACCTCCTTACTAATGAAGAAACTGCCAATCTCCACTTTGAAAACACCCAGTTACTTGGCTAAAGAAATTGCTCATCACCTCCATGTTAAAAGTGCCTTTTTATTCTGAGGCTGTGCCCGCTAGTCTTAGACTTGCTCACTAATGGAAGGTTCATTTTTAGGCGCAGAATGAGGCTATTTGGCCCATCGAGTCTATTCCGCCATTCAATCATGGCTGATCTCTTTTCTTCTCAACCCCATTCTCCTGTCTTCCCCCCATAACCCCTGACACCCTTACTAATCAAGAATGTGTCAATCCCTGCCTTAAATATATCCATTGACTTGGCCTCCAAGTGAATGCAAAGTCAAGTCAAGTCAATTTTATTTGTATAGCACATTTAAAAACAACCCACGTTGACCAAAGTGCTGTACATCTGATTAGGTACTAAGGAAAAAAAATGAAACATACAGTAGCACACAAACATAACAGCACATACAAAACAGTTCACAGCGCCTCCTCAATGGGCCTCAAACGCTAGGGAGTAGGAATAGGTTTTGAGCTTAGACTTAAAGGAGTCGATGGAGGGGGCAGTTCTGATGGGGAGAGGGATGCCGTTCCACAGTCTAGGAGTTGCAACCACAAAAGCGCGGTCACCCCTGAGCTTAAGCCTAGACCGCGGGATAGTGAGTAGCCCCAAGTCGGCCGACCTGAGGGACCTGGAGTTAGAGAGGTGGGTTAGAAGATTTTTGATGTAGGGGGGGGAATGTCCATTTAGGGCTTTATATGTGAATAGGAGTAGCTTGAAGTTGATTCTGTACCGTACAGGGAGCCAGTGGAAAGAGGCCAGAATCGGCGTGATGTGGTCCCTTTTACAGGTACCCGTCAGGAGTCTCGCTGTGCTGTTTTGGACCAGTTGCAGGCGGGACAGGGATGATTGGCTGATCCCAGTGTATAGGGAGTTGCAGTAGTCTAGGCTGGAGGAAATGAAAGCGTGAATGATTTTTTCAGTGTCGTCGAATTGGAAGAAAGGTTTGATTTTAGCTATGGTACAATGACTTCCACAGATTCACTACTCCCTCACGAAAGAAATTCCCCATCTCCTTTCCTCTCCACATCCATTCTATCTAGGCCTTTCATTATTCAGTAGGTTTCAATGAGATCCCTTTGAGACTTTTGTTCCCCTTTTGCTGCAAATGGCATTTTACTTTTAACCGTACCCAATTCTCATGAAAGATCATTGACTCAAAAGTGTAAGAAAATAACTGCAGATGCTGGTACAAATCGATGGTATTCACAAAATGCTGGAGTAACTCAGCAGGTCAGGCAGCATCTCAGGAGAGAAGGAATGGGTGACCGAAACGTCACCCATTGACTCGAAACCTCTACTCCATCATCCCACTCTCCACAGATGCTGCCAGACCTGCTGGATATTCCCGGCATTTACAGTTTATGTTTCATACCACTCAATTATTGGTTTGTTTAGGAAGGAGCAGTAGATGCAGCTTTAAACTGAAGATAGACACAATAAGCCGGAGTAACTCAGTGGGACAGGCAGCATCTCTGGAGGAAAGGAATAGGTGATGTTTCGGGTCGAGACCCTTCTTCAGACTCGTTGTTCTTGTTTCAATTTCATCCTGGTGAGTTTCATTGTCTGTAACTCGTTTTCACCTAGCCCACAGCTAACAATGACCTGTTTCCTTTATCATCGTTGCTTTTTATGCATATCTTTCATTCATTTGTTCTATATCTCTCTATATTGCCGTCAACATCTCTCGTTTCCCTTTCCCCTGACTCTCAGTCTGAAGAAGGGTCTCGACCTGAAACGTCACCTAATCCTTTTCTCCAGAGATATTGTTTGACCCGCTGATTTACTCCAGCTTTTTCTGTCTATCTTCAGTTTAAATCAGCATCTGCAGTTCCTTCCTAAACAAAACCAATAACTGACCGCTATGAAACATACCCGGCTTTTTGTGTCTGTCTTCGACTGATTTTTCGTTTCGTCTTGTTTGCAACTTCAATTGCAACTCCTCCGCTCCTCGTCCGGTCACACACGGGACACGGGCGGTCGTTTCCAATTTAACATGCACCGTTACATGTGGAAACAGCAATTCCTTCTTCCAGGAATGCTCCCACCCAGACCTCGTGGCGGGTATTTCCAGTCCCTGCTGCTTCCAGGATCCACATTCCTGTTTTAATATGTGCATTAAAGACTCTTTGATCTCACGCTTCCTACCCCAAAGTACTCATTTAAAAAAAAAATTGCCGTGCATTTTTAAGTGTCATTATTTCACGCGCGATTTTCTTTCCTTTTTATCGTACTTGTAATTTCCTTCTTTGCACTGAATTCCAGACTAGTTTCATTGCACTCAGCTCCCTTTAGAATTCTGCTTGCGCCGGGCTGGTCTCATTGTCCAACATATCTCCTGTTTCCAGTCTCCTGCAAATGATCTTCAACAGAAGAGGGCGCCTTCCACCAGATTCTCTTCCAAAACCAGGACCTTTTCTTTCCCACAGATGCTCATTGCGAATGCCGAGGCAGAACATGTCTGGGCAAACTACTCGTCTCTAAACCGGTTTCACAAGTCGTGTTGCTAATCCTCAACTAGCAACTTGCCCGGTAAATTACATGTTCGCCTCCCCACGTTGTGTGAAATAACCCGCAGATCTGTATCGCTCCCATTTCAAGTACAATTATTATTGTTGCAAATGCTTAAAATGTTCACATATAAGATTTGTTCCCTCGTAATCCCTTTCTCTGCGCTACGTTTCAAAATTGCTTTATGGAGAGGAGTCTGATAAAAAAAATAAAAAAAATAAACTGGAGACGAGTGATCTGTATTTTTCAGTGTGGGAAGGAACAGCAGATGCTGGTTTAAACCGAAGATAGACACGAAAAGCTGGAGTAACTCAGCGGGTCAGACAGCATCTCTGGAGAAAAGGAATTAGGTGGCATTTCGGTTGGAGTCCGAGAGGGGCTCTTACATAAATATATAAAATTCTTAAGGGATTGGACAGGCTAGATGCAGGAAAAAAATGTTCCCGATATGGGGGAGTCCAGAACCAGGGGTCACAGTTTAAGAATAAGGGGTAGGCCATTTAGGACTGAGATGAGGAAAAACTTCTTCACCCAGAAGAGTTGTGCCTCTGTGAAATTCTCTGCCACAGAAAGGCAGTGGAGGCCAATTCACTGGATGTTTTCAAGAGAGAGTTAGATTTAGCTCTTGGGGCTAAAGGAATCAAGGGATATGGGGGAAAAGCAGGAACAGGGGAACTGATTTTAGATTATCAGCCATGATCATATTGAATGGCGGTGCTGGCTCGAAGGGCCGAATGGCCTACTCCTGCACCTATTTTTCTATGTTTCTATGTTTCAGACTGAGAGTCAGGGGAAAGGGAAACGAGACGGTGACATGGAGAGATGTAGAATAAATTAATGAAAGATATGCAAATCTTATCAGTGTCAGGGGTAAAATTATAAGGCGCATAAATACTTGGTGTGTGGAAGACCTGAGAGGAAATATACTGTAAGTATTAGTCTGGGCATCACGCGATGAGGATTTATCAAGACTCAACTTGGTTGCTACAAACATACACATTTCCTTCAGTGTTCTGCAGAACCGTATTCCGTGGTATTTTGTGATACTGCATTCACGGTCTGCGTGTATGCAAACCTGCACCGCCGCAAGAGAGGAATAAAAGAAAACTGGGAGTGGAAATATTTAAAGTCAGGAGACGAAAGTAACCTATAATCATCACAAAATGAAAAAAAAAAAAAAATCCGCGTCGGTGGATTGACATTTTGAATGCAGATTTTTCTCTTTGCATTTGCAACATCGGTCACATTTTGAAGTTCCATGCATGCACGACCAGCAGTGCTGGGAAACACATCTGGAATTGCAGGAGCATAGTCTGTGTCCTCTCCCGCTCCGGTGTGATTGACAGGCCAGGCAGCCAAGCGGCTCACTCGGACGGAGGGGGCGGGCACTGCAATTATATTCACAATGGGATTCGCAACGCACGCGGTGGCTCCCGGGAGCTGTAGTCCGCGTTCGCTTGACAGGGCAGCGACCGAAGTTGCGCTCGGGACTACAAGTCCCAGCGGCCACTGCGAGTCAAGTGGAGCGAAGGCAGTCCTTGTGTGTGGAAGGTGGGCGGAGACTAACTGATTGGCAGCGAGATGTTATATTAGGAGGTGCGCACCCCCAGAGTGAGGAAAGAGCGTTGGGTAGTTGCACAGGTCGAGGCGGCGGCAGCAGCAGTAACATTAACAACAGCAGCAACATTAACAGCAGCAGCAGCTGCTCTCAGGGCTCTCACTCTGTTTCGAGGGAGAGGAATCGGTCTCCTGCTTCCAGCCTTTGTTGTGAGGGCAGCCGCACGGCCACAGCGAGATTTAATTATTTCTAACCCACCTTCCAAATCCACGTCAATGAAGGAAAGAAGATCAAGCCAGAAACTCACCAAAAACGCGATGGATAATCAAACCGTGAAATGCAAGATAGTTGTGGTGGGCGACAGCCAATGTGGAAAGACAGCTTTGCTGCACGTTTTTGCCAAGGATTGTTTCCCCGAGGTATGTTGCCAATCCGGTTTGCTAATTGCTGATTTTTTGAGGTGCACCTGCATGGAAAATTGCACCCATTTTTTATTATGTTTTAACATTTCCTGATTTGATTGCTGTCGGGCTACCTGAGCTTAATTTAAAACTATTTAACCTTTAATTTTTTTAGTGATTTAATTATTCGCTACTGAAATTGCTTGGACTGGCTTAATTTATTTTAAATGATTGAAGTCTCTATACTCTAAAGCTTTTCACATTCTCTGTGTTTAGAGTTACGTACCCACCGTCTTCGAAAATTACACAGCGAGCTTTGAAATTGAAACGCAGAGAATAGAGCTGAGTCTCTGGGATACTTCAGGTAAGAAGTCCCCTAGCTTCTGGATTCGCGTTGTTACAAACTCTGTCTTTCTCACGGAGTTCACGTTATGTTGTAAGATTAAATGGAAGAGATTTCTTTTCTCCAGTCTAAAGAAGGGTCTCGCCCCGAAACGTCGCCCATTCCTTCCCTCCAGAGATGCTGCCTGTCCCGCTGAGTTACTCCAGTTTTTTTGTGTCTATCTGCGATTTATTTTTAACCGGTCTTGTTGAGTCAACTCTGCATCTGTAAACTCTGGATCTCGACCTGTGGCGATATTAATCTTTCCTACCCGGCTGCTGGTTAGACAAACGTTTCAATGATTCATCGCACAACTATTTTTTAAGAAAGGAGCAAAATGTTTAGGGGCGTTTTATCTTCAGTTTGTTGATTAGACTCAAACCACCCCGCCTTCCAAATGTATGCGAAATATCCGCAAAAAATAATTGCCCGGGACAAGAATAATTATTTTAAGTGGCCTGGGATATAATTTGGAAGGTTTAGAAGGAAGGCAGGTAGATAAGTTTAGAAGGAAGGCAGGTAGTTAAAACCCACGCCTTGTTTGCCCAGTACATCTTGATAAGCAAAAGTTTGGAGGAGGAGGGAGGGGGGTGATAAAAGTATATTACAGCGGGGAATTGGGTGTTCGCTCTCCCTGCTGTTATCTCGCTGTTCAGTTCAAAGGCATCCGGAGACCGGGGAACGTGATGTCAGGAAGAAAAAAAGATTCTCCTCGTTTGCTCTCGGTGAAACGTAGATCACTTTAAAAGCCGAGTATTCAATGATACTTCAAATGAAATTCAACTCCGGCCTCAGACGAGGGAAGTGGATTGTACTGAATACATTTCCTTTTCTCAAATATCCCGGGTTTCTGCAATGGATTTTAAATGTCTGAAGAAGGGTCTCGACCCGAAACGTCACCCATTCCTTCTCTCCTGAGATGCTGCCTGACCTGCTGAGTTACTCCAGCATTTTGTGAATAAATACCTTCGATTTGTACCAGCATCTGCAGTTATTTTCTTAGACTAAAATGTACTTTGAGTTGGTTAATTAAAACCATGCTCATTGTGATGGGGGGATCTAATTGCATATCAAAACGCTGAAGTCAGTTATCGGCTCACACAATGTAGTTAACGGAGCGCTGGGTGGGCGCATTCCATGAGGTGGTTACGTTGTATTTAAAGAAGGGAAAAGCAATCGCCGCGTGTGAGATGGTACAAAATTCTTAGCCTGTCTGTTCGGGACTGAACTGTCTAAAAAGACAGAAAGCAAGTGCTGCCATTAAGGTACATCAAAGGGCCGAGATAACCACCAAGGGAGTTTAATTGCTTGTGTCCATCAGGCATTCTTCAAATGATTTCCATTTGTGATCCAACAGTGCTGGCATTTTCCCTTTCCAGACTGGTATGTCAGGAATTGCGCTAACAACCCATAAAGACTGTCCGGAGCTTAAATCAATCGCTTTACTTGCAGAAGCAGTGGGAGAGGAATATCGCCCCCTATACAATTTGGTTACCATTTGTGCATTTTTTTCCTCTCGAGAGATTCTGACTGGGCGCATGTTTCTCGACTACTGATATCGTTCTGTCCGTTACGCTTTCTGCGGTTTATTTAAATGAAGGGAGAGTTATGTTGAAGTCTAATTTTCATTAAGCTGGTGACATTTCTTATCTTCCGCACACATTTGGAAACTCTCTCTGTAATAATCAATCTTGTACCCAGTTATGGTGATCTATCTTCTTCAGAGCGATGCGTTTAAAGAATATCATTGATGATTGATGCTAAGCACGGATTAGGAAACGCAGCTGATTTCTATTTAAATGATTCATCTTTACCCTCATGATTAAATTGGATTTTCTAGATTAAAGGGTATCTATCTAGCAACTAGCAGTGCATTCTGAAACATTTCATTAGGCATTAAATCAACTTGCAACTTAACAGTTACACATTTGAATGTTTTCTTTGTACTTCACATTAAAATGAGGAATGGATTTCGCGTTTGATGACGTAGCAGCTTCATCAAAATGTTACTCTTCTTCCTTCATGTTAGGAATTTCCAATAACTTTGGTGTTCTTCAACGGCATTCAGAAAATAAGAATTCTACTGGATAACTTTATTTGGTGGCAATTGGTTAAATTCTCCAGCTGCTAACCTACTTAGGGCTGCAACCCATTTGCAGCTGCTGGGGGAGGGGCAGTTAACTCTGATTCTTACTCCAGGCCAATTAATTACTTGTCAGTCTCCAATGTTGCACCATTGTACCAGCTACGCAATCTAAAACATTGTGTTCCCCACTGAATCAAAGCAAGTGCTTTCAAATAGCTTTTTGAAGTTTTGGCTGATTATTTTACGATTGCTTGCCTGCTAATACAAAATAGCTTTTCCATGAATCTGGGGCTTTCATTTCTGCAACCTTGTGTCTTGGTTTTCCATGAGCGCAAATACTGAATGGATTTTTTTTCAAGAGGTGAAATGAAAAATGTCCCTCGGTGATAAATAAAATTGTTCTGCTCTTTTTATTCCTGAATTCTGTACCTTCACTTAAACGCACCTGGTCACGATCCACAAATAGACATTGTTGGCCCAATCTCAACAGGGCCATTCTTTGTCCAGGAAAGGGAAGAACAACTCGTTTTATCAACAACTTTGATGGCAGTGACAGTTCCAGCACAATAATATAGGAACATAGAAAATAGGTGCAGGAGGAGGCCATTTGGCCCTTCGAGCCAGCACCGCCATTCATTGTGATCACGGCTGATCATCTACAATTAGTATCCTGTGCCTGCCTCCTCCCCATATCCCTTGATTCCATGAACCCCTAGAGCTCTATCTAACTCTGTACACTGAGTTGGGTGCATGCCTGGGTTCCATTTGATAATCGGTTCCAAGAACACATTTTTGTGGGACAGATGAGACAGACAGCTGCTCCACCATACTATCATGAATTTCATTGACTGCTGATGAAGTTCAAAAACAATATGAAGTTGAGAAAATCCAATTATTTTATAGATAGCAAGCATCTGGTTACTTAGTACAACTTCATTTCAATGTGATCGTGAAAGCTGGGATTGAAGATATCCGATGATAACATAGCAGGTGTGCAATGCAGTGAAATTCAAATTGTCCATCGACATCAATCTTTTTCTCACCAACTCATCATTTTAGCTGTTTAGGTTTTTTAGTTATTGAGTATCATTCTCAAGACCAGTGTCCATCCCAAATTGTCCTGTTCTTCCACTTGAGTGGGTAGTTAAGTCTTATCATGCTTCTGATGTACACCAGACTGAACAAGGAATGTAAGTTCTCTTTTACAAGGAAGTTGCCAGGGCTAAAGGTTCTGAGCGATTGGGATAGGTTGAATTGGCTGTGACATTCCTTGGAGCACAGGAGGATATGGGGGTGATCTAATTAAGGTGCATGAAATCATGAGGAATAGATCAGGTAGATGCACAGTGTCTTGCCCAGAGTAAATGAATCAAGGACCAGAGGACAGGGGTTTAAGGTGAGGTAAAAAAAGATTTAATATGAATCTGAGGGGTAACTTTTTCACACAAAGTCTGGTGGGTGTATGTAACAAGCTGCCTGAGGAGGTAGTTGAAATGGAGACTATCCCAATTTTTAAGGAACAGTCAGACAGGTGCATAGATAGGACACGTTTAGAGAAATATGGACCAAACGCAGGCAGGTGGGACTAGTGTAGCTGGGACATGTTGACCAGTGTAGGCAAGTTGGGCCAAAGGGCCTGTTTTCACACTGTATTGCACTATGACTCCTTTCCTGAAAGACGTTATAGCATCAGAAGTTTTTAAAGACACAGTTCCTGATCCTGATGTTTCCTTTATTTGAGATTAATTTTCTTGTAGTTGTGAGGATGAGATTTGAACATGTTTCTCGATGAATGATCCAGTCCTTTGTATTTTTTTTTAAATGGTACAAACCAACATGCATCCATATCCCACGAGGGATATTGTTGGATACTGACTTATAGACCTTTGAGTTGGACACTTTCATTTGATCAATCAGTAGAATTACCAGCTGAGGTTAACCTTGGCTTCTAATTATGCTGCAAAGTACTAAAGAACTGAACTGCATTGGCATTTCATTGATCTTTGCCAAGATGAGGCTTTCCGCCTATTTTAACTACTGGAACAATTCCCAAACTAATGATACCTCCTGAACTTTGCAGTGAATTTGATTCTGTTAAGTGACTCCCACTGATCCTCTCACATTACTTCATTAAATCCCAGTTTAGCTTCAACTTTCGCATGATCCTTCAATCCTCTATCATGATTAAACACAATGCTCTGGGCCTATAACTGCTGCCTTTATGCCTGAATCTTGCTGGTGCTTCTGAATGGCCGAGTTTAGTTGCAAGCTGTGATGATAAAGTCCAGAGTGAGATACTGCAAAGGATTACTGTTTTCCACAGACCCTTGGATGGAGTTTTCATTACTAAAAGTGTTTTGTGGTGTCCATGTGCAACTGCGTTAGATACTATTCTTGGATGATCAGTAATGAGAGATTGGGTTAGTGTTGGGATCGTTCTATTATCCTTTTCCAGGCACTTTATACCATGTATGTTCACCAATATGTATGCAAGGGAAAGTGGTTGATAATGTGGACTTAGAACCTTGTAATAGCGTGCAAGTCATTTGAAGATGGCTTAATTGAGGGAGGCAATTGAATTAATGAATAAATTGCATAGAAAATGCTGTTGATGCCTGAAATGTGAAATAAGAACAGAAAATTGTGATCACAGGATAGGCAACATCCTTTGGAGACTTTCTAGCAAAAGACATGTTTGAAGAAAGATCGTGGGTCTGAAATATAAATGCTTTCCATCTCTGTTCCTCTCTTGTCAAGAGTTTTGTGATATGGGGTGGAAAACTTGATACAATCCAGTGAAGGACACTTCCTTAATATGGAATTGGATTCACAGCTCTGAAAAATTCCTGATAAACGGTAGATACCTTAATTTAAATAGTTCGAATACCTGCTGGATTTTCTTGTGGTAGGAGATTCTCATTGATTTTGTCTGTCTCCCAGGAGATGGCAATTTGATCAATTGTGCCTGTTTATCCCTCTGAGCTGCTCGTACATTGATGCAATGCAAAGAGAACTCAATTTGGAAAGAGCCAGACAGGCCACATTAGTTTTGTTCATTATTCCAGTACTGGCCATAGGAAAGTTGGGAAGTTGAGATTGAATTTTCTTTCAGAAAAAGCAAACTAATTGCACCAGGCTGACTTACCCAACTGAATGTGGATTGATGAGGAAACCGCTCTCTCCTGCTGCAGCCTTCAACCCAGAGTCCAATTGGTTTGATTGATGGGTATTACAATGCAAAGCTCCAGCACAGAGCCGTACTTGTCAGAAAGTAAATGGAAAACCCTGTGAGAATACTAAGGTAGAGCATTCAGAGGCCCTTGTCAGTAGTTAATAACTTGCCTCCCATTTTAATGTGCTTTTTAAGCTCGGTACATTAAGCTGATCCTATTGTGCTGAAGTGATAATACTGCATTTAATGGCTAATGCTAGCCTTTCAGAGCTTGACTTCACTGTGATTTTAGTCTTTCATTCTTGACCCACACCTGCTGCTTCACCAAATGGTAATGCTGATGCTTCATTCAGTCCCCGTTTCTTTGTTCATAAATCTAATGCTATCACTTTCTGAAAAGGGCTTTAAATGTGTTCAGCTGCACTATGAAATGGCACAGCTACAACTGTACAGACACATCATTCAAATGGAGCACTTAGAACATTGTGAGTGGAGATGACAATTGTTGTAGGAATGCAGTTGTCCCCAGAATCAAAATTTGTTCAAATAAATCTGTAACCAGTGGAAGTGGCAGGGTTGGTTGAGAGAACAAACTGAGTCGATGGGGTTGTTGGTGGGGTGTAGTTATGGACAGAAGTGACTTAAGCCAGCATAAGTGATTCTGTCTGTCCCGTTGCAAACCCTGTTTGAGCTGTTGCAGATAGGCAAAAGTAATTTCCATAAAACTGTTCTAAAATACCTGGTGACGAGATGAGGGCTGGCAGTTTTGCCATCTCTTCAGGAGGTCTGTCAGCAGGGCAAAGATGTTAAGCCGGTTTCAATGTAGTTTTTAAGCTAACAAACTTTGTAAGAGTCATAGTGATACAGTGTGGAAACAGACCTTTCAGCCCAACTTTGGTCCATATCCCTCCAAATTTGTCCTATCCATGTGCATGTCTATCTGTTTCTTAAATGTTGGGATAGTCCCAGCCTCAACTACCTCCTCTGGCAGCTTGTTCCATGCACCCACCACCCTTTGCGTAGAAAGTTACCCCTCAGATGCCTATTAAATCTTTTCCCCTTCACCTTGAACCTATGTCCTCTGGTCATCAATTCCCCTACTCTAGGCAAATTCTGTGCATCTACCCGATCTATTCCTCATGATTTTCTTTTGCTTCCTTCTGACTGATTACTCATCAGAAATGATGTAATGCAAAAATGCAAATTACTTGTAAACTTCACAACTTTTTGGTAGTAGGATCTTCTGTTATAATGCCGTTGACTATTTGTATGGTACCAAAGGCATTATTGTTTTTCTGTTCAACTGGAGGAGAGGGGTATATGGTTAGTTATTGTAGAAATTGTGCTTTGTTCACAGTAGTTATTAGAATGCTTTATTTTTCACCATTTTCGTTCAATTACTATTTGGTAGTAGCACTCGTGGCTTTGAATGCGAGTGAACCTTGGAGATAGAGGCACAATCAAGGTTGTTCCTTCACTTTTGGTGCGAAGGAAGACCTGTCATTATCAGAAACTAATAGGTCTCCTTATTATGATAAAGTATTCCCAAGTGCTTGACAAGTATATCAAGAGACATCGCTCCACATTGACGGAAACAAGTTTAAAAAAAATGTTGCTTGAGAGCTGGGAACAGATTACCATGGTGGTGGGCGCTCTTAAAGGCTGCAATTTCCTTGCAGTGCTAGGAATGATATAGTGATTTACCCCCATTTTGAGATGATTGGAGAGGGTTGTTTAGCAGCCCTAATTGCAACAGCAATTTTGCTATGTAAAATGCAAGTAGTTTTACTTGTGAATATTGCTTTAGAAATAGAAATAGAAATCCTTGTGGATTGACTTTGTAAGGTTTCATCAATTCATTTATTTGAAGAAACGCTACGTATACACTGCAGGCACATGTATTGTGGTGTTAAACTAACATGTTTATTTTTTTTAATCTGCTTCTATGATAATGAGTGCTTACAGTTCCCGATTTACCAGTCATAGAGATGTTAATTATAGCTTCATTTAAACTGCAGTGTGTGTTCCTTTTCACAAATGCTTGTGCTTGATTTGAGCTACCAGGAAAAATATTTGCCAACTTGAAACGTATTCAATTAGGAAACTGTAGACTGATTTTCATGCTGCATTTTAATGTGAGCAAGCTGCTGGAAGAACTCGGTGGGTCATGCAGCATCCATAGAGGAAAAGGGATAGTTAAGAGCAGGATGCAGGGTCCTGGCTGGAAACATCAACCATCCCTTTGCCTCCAGAGATGCAGATTCACCTGCTGATTTCTTCTAGCAGTTTTTTTTTGGTTCCAGATTCCTGCATCTACAGTCTTGTCTGCTTGCTACGTTTTGACGTGTATACTTTGTGCAAAATGATTATTGTGAGACTGATGTTTTGGCTTTGCTTTATTCAGGTTCACCCTACTACGATAACGTCCGACCACTTTCCTATCCAGATTCGGATGCCGTTTTGATTTGCTTTGATATAAGTCGCCCTGAAACCCTCGACAGTGTGCTTAAGAAGGTAGGTGTGATAAAGGAGGGACTTTCCATATTTAACATTCAGGATATTTAATTATGACGTGGGGATAAATAGTTGGAACAGAGAATTGGTTTGCCTTGTATCCTGATGTATGGAGGAACTGAATTTCACATCTTCACACCGGTTTCCTCAGTGGAATGGTATTAAGGAGTTATGGGGAGAAGGCAAGAGAATGGGGTTGAGAGGAAAAGATAGATCAGCCACGATTGAATGGCAGAGTAGACTTGATGGGCTGAATGGCCTAATTACGCTCCTGGAATCTATGAACTTGCAATCTTGGACACGCCTCTATTAACTTCATTTAAAACCCCTTGGTTGGCAAATCTTCTAGAAATTTGTTTTTAAAACGCACACATATGTACATATGCATGCTGTTATGTTTATGCTGAAAACGTACTCTTTTTCTAAGTCCATTGCATATTGTCCTGGTAAGCCAAAATGCTTGTGACCATGTAGAGAATGCTCTCATTCGAAGCAGATACTGATCCATTTACCAAAAGTAGCTCGAGTGACTGATAGTTCCAGGCCCAATGACTATATAGACATGAACAATGACTATAGAGATATGAACAATGACTATATAGATATGAACAATGACTAGTTCTCCCTGGAAATGAGTTGACCTTGGAGGAACGTGGTGATGTAATTGGAATAGAATTGTCAACACAGCTGTGTCTGTCTTCATGCTACTAACTAATTTTTTGACAGCAAAAACAGCAGAGAAATATTAGGAGTACTCCACTGAAGTAGAGCATTTGGATTCTATGCATTCTTTACACTGAGTAACATAGCCAGGGGCACTTTGTTGTGAGCTTGTTAACAATTTGTTTTTTTTATGTTGATTAACTTAGATTCTTGTGTTCTACATTTGGGAAATCTATTTAGGTTTGTATTGCAATTTTTAACTTTAAAAAACAAAATGGATACAAGCAAAATTCAACCGATTCCAATATTCTAATGAAATTTGAGCATTGCAACTGAACATAATCCACTGGGTGTTCAATAAACAAGCACTCACTTTGCCGTGGCCAGCAGGCAGATGTGGCTCTTTAAATGAGCAATAGAATAGCAGCTTTGTGTACATTACCTGGAATACCTTGCAACTGGAGAGGCGTGAATTTGTTTGCAGCCTTTTGCATATGTAAAAACTTGACTCACAAGGCCTGGAATACCTTGCAACTGGAGAGGCGTGAATTTGTTTGCAGCCTTTTGCATATGTAAAAACTTGACTCACAAGGCCTGTGATTAGTTACTGAGTCACCAGGATGATTGCAAAGAGACTGGCCATAAAGGGTAATAAGCAGGAGGTGCCAGACCTGTCTTGGTCTTTGGTATCGGTCTTGGGTATCGCTGTGCATGCAAGTTTGTACAAGGGATGTATATGACTGTTGGTAGATGCTGGGAACAGCACTCGGTTGACCCAACTTTTAAACAATTTCTAAAATACTGTCTTGCTTTTGGCTCTTTTTTTTCCAATCCCATGCAGCGTTACCATTAATTTGGAAATATATAATCTGTGAAAGGGGAAAATGTGTAAAAAAAATAGAGTTGGTTCATTTTGTATAGTTGTTGTTAGTGTTATAGTTAGTTACAGTGGTTGCGAGACCACTGACTAATGTTCTAAGCTTCTCCAGTTGCTGGTATTCTGCTCGGTATGGTGTTTGAGCTTCTACATTTGATCCGATACACAATATCATTGGGGGGGGGGGGTGACCTCACCCCTCCTACCAGCATGTTATTTAATCCAATTGGCTTGAGAACTAATATACCAAATCCCTGTTGTTCTGGTATTCTTTTATCTTTCACCTTCCCATTGAGATTTTCAGTCAGAGAGTTGTACATCTGTGGAATTCTCTGCCTCAGAAGGCAGTGGAGACCAATTCTCTGGATGCTTTCAAGAGAGAGCTAGATAGAGCTCTTAAAGATAGCGGAGTCGGGGGGTATGGGGAGAAGGCAGGAACAGGATACTGATTGCGAATGATCAGCCATGATCACATTGAATGGCGGTGCTGGCTCGAAGGGCTGAATGGCCTACTCCTGCACCTATTGTCTATTGAGATAGTCTTGGTGAAGGCTGGCTGTTGCTTTATTGTCATTACGATTGCATTTCGTGTTTTCCTTGTGCATAACCAATATCTTAGGTTGAAAGATAGAGGCAATACCTAACACACATGTTATTACTACTGTACTGTCTCTGGCTCAGTGGGATATTGAATGGAGCTTTGTTTTAATCATTTTGCCCATCATATTATTAATTATAATTTAATGTGAAATTTTGGATTGCAGGAATTTCAATGCTGAATGATTGATCATTTAAAAACTGATAACTGGTCCAGTGAGTGTGAAAAGTGCTCATTAAATGTTGTTGCCAATTTGCACTATTCACACTGGCTTTTTGTAATAGTGATTCGTGTGTTGGTCTATTTTAGTCACTCTGCACTGTTTTCTCATCCTGGCAACCTCAAATATACTCTTTAACAATTCCCAGGAAGGTATGAAAATGTTTAATCACAATGCACGAGTGGCTCGTGAACACTTTTGTACCTTCCTGTGAAATATTAGTGTATTTGAGGATGCCATGGTGAGCAAATGTCAAATGAAGAGAAATCGGATATGCTGCAATTGTTTTCTTTGGAACAGTAGAGGCAAAGGGAAAATTAAGGGTCCTAGATAAAATGGGAAGGACTAACAAAACATTCAAACCAGCATGCATAAAGACAGATTGATGAATTTGTGGATAAGTGAGGACATTTTGTTTCCTCCCAAAACTAGTAAGGTTTTGAAATTCTGTCTGAAAGGGTGACGGAGGCAGAAATACTCTCTGAAAAAGTATGGGATGTTGTCTTAAACTTTTACCTGCCGGACTCCTGGTCCACTACTGGAATTAGGCTGTGTCACTGTATTGACTGGTGCATGCATGGTGGGGTGAAAGGCTTCCTATGTTGTAAATTCTTTGATTCTGATTGCTTCCATGTCTAAGTTTGGGTCAAGCAGTTTGCTGTCTTACTATTATCATACCCGACCCTGAGCTCTTCTTCCAATCCATTTCAAGCATCAGCCTTCAGCTCTATAAAATCTGCTTCCAGGTTCAACACTATAATATTGTCATCCGCAACTCGCGTTGGTGTTATTTTTCATTCCCCAGATTGGCCTATGTTGGCGCTCCAGCCCTGCAACTTTAATCTTAGTTAGTTAAATTGCCCACCTTGAACCCTATTACCGTGACCTTTTTGGTTTCAAATCCAATAGTCATTAATACTGTGATTTTTAAATTAAAAAATTGCATCCTTGTGTTCAAATCCTTCTGTCTGACCCCAACTCATCCAACATCTCGGCTTATAAGTCTGAGGACGTTGACACTGATTCACTTCCTCTCCAGCACAACATCATGCACCTAACCTTTTACGATCACCCACTGCTTTCAGCCCATCATTAAACTAGGTCTTAAGCTCTGGAGATCCCTCCCTTGCTCTTCCTTGAGATGACTTTCTACAATTCTACCTCCTGGACCAAGTTTTTATTCCTTCAGTTTGATTATGTTAACATGAAGCGCATTGGGGCATTTTTCAATGTAAAGGTGCAATCTAATTACTGGCTGTTATAATTGATACTTGGGTCCTTGTTGCTACTTTAGGTAGCCTACATTGTTTGCATGCCTTAACATCATTTGCAGCCCAAAGCCGATGCTAATCTGAGTTTCAGAGGAAGAGATTACTGGACAGGCAGAGAAAAGGGGTTCAAGTGTGTACTCTAAGCTTCCTTGATTCCTGGGAATGTCCGGCCCATGGCTGCTCAAATCTGGGGTGCAGCAGCAGGATAGAATTGGGTTTCCTTAGCCATGCATTGAGGTCAGGAGTCTCCTCCTTTCCTGCAGAAGGAGTGGACTTTCTCCAGCTTCCCTCATTCCCCATTTGCATGAGTTTGACCCACAAACCCAGAGTGGAAGCAAGTCATCCATGATCTTGATTGGCAACTTCAAATCATTCAAGAATCTCAAATGCACATCTCAAAATAAATAATTCCTATCCTGGAGACGCAGTGCTTGAGTAACTCTGCTCTCTGGGGGACAAAAAAATGTATTTTTCCTCCAGAGATGCTGGCCTGGGTTACTCCTGTACTTTGTGTCTATCTTTGGTATATACCAGCATTTGCAGTTCCTTTCCAACCAATACTTCCTGTGATTCAATTCCATTTGCAGGAGCAACAAAGATAATCATTTGTAATTCTTTAATTGTGATCTCAATATTTGCAGGCAGCAAACAAATAAGCAAGGGAACTTGCTGACATTTAAAATGTTTATTAATCTGGCTGTGCACAGTATGAGTTGTGGTAAATGATTCCAGCAATTTGACTTGATTTGATTTGCACACTTGGCCTGCTCAGCACGAAGGCATGCAGTGCAGTCGTTCCCTGCCTTCTGGAATGGTTTAAAGAGCAGTAGCTCTCTGTCCTGTTGTATACAAACAGCCAAGCCTTGGACGTCCTTCATATCTGCACACCTTGGAGGATATTGCCCTAACTGTTAGCATGCTGTTGTTGTCTTCTGTAATAAAATTATTCTTAATGCTCCTTGGTTTAACATTTGATGGCAGTGTTCTGCAACAACAGGCAGCCTTTTGAGGGAGAGTGTGATGGACTACATTGCCATTAATAATCTCACCACTTTGTTTGAATTTTCAGTGGAAAGGTGAGATCCAGGAATTCTGCCCGAACACAAAAACCTTGTTGGTTGGCTGTAAATCTGATCTGCGTACTGATCTGACCACATTAGTGGAGTTGTCCAATCACCGACAGAATCCAGTGTCTTATGATCAGGTGGGTAGATTTCCATTACTTGGTGATATCCATTGTCCTAGCACAAAAGAGCATGAAAGGTGGCACACAGCTCAAAAGAACCAATGTACTCTAAATCCTTGCTGAACTCAAAAGAGCCTTAATAGCAGTAAAATAATGAAAATGCATTGGTCTTTTAATTGATCAGACCTTCTGCCTATCAGATATCAACGCCATATAATTGCAGTCCTGAGATTGTATTGTAAACAAAATATACATTTTATAGATCCTGGTATCTCCCTGCCTGCCAATGTTACTGTTTTGTGGATGGCATTTTTGATTCCCATTTTTCTGACGTTTTAGGAAAATGTCTAAGTTGAATTGCTTGGAAATCTCTTCCACAAAAATCTATTCTGAGAAGTCCTATCAGTGTGTTGAATTTTTTGACAATATATTTATTGCCCAGGGGAAAATCGTATTTGACCTACCATATCTTCAGTCTGACGAAGGGTCTCAACCCAAAACATCGCATATTCCTTTTCTCCAGAGATGCTGCCTGACCCACTTAGTTACTCAATTTTTTTGTGTCCATCTTCAGTGTAAACCAACATTTGCAGTTCCTCTCTACATACATTGATCATAGAATATGGTTTATGCCAAAGACACTTAGTTTGAAGATAACTATATGAACTGCTGCATTGATTGTTAAAAAGCCTTTAAATGTAAAGCAAATTTTAAGCACTGGTCTATTAAACATAACAATATCATGCCCACTCTATCAATCCTTTATTAATTGATGACTGTTTTCTCTTCAGGGTACCAACATGGCCAAACAGATTGGAGCAGCAACATATATTGAATGCTCATCATTGTCATCGGAGAACAGTGTAAGAGACATTTTTCACGTGGCTACGCTGGCCTGTGTAAACAAACCAAACAAAAATGTCAAACGTAACCAATCGAAGCGAGCTACAAAACGAATTTCACACGTGCCCAGCAGACCAGAACTGTCTTCAGTGTCCCCTGATTTGCGGAAGGACAAGGCACGAAGCTGCACTGTGATGTGAAGACGGTGGGGCTGGGCGGTGGAAACGGAAAGAGATCAGCTTAAAGTTACAATGACATGAAATGAAAGGCTATTTTGACAAAGCAGGAAAGGACTCCGTACAGAATGCAGCATCATTTACATACCAGTGTGTCTCAAATCGCCTTTGCAAAGATATCCTTCACCTTTTTTACGTGTGCGACATTGGGGTTCAGAAAGTGGAATGACCTGGCTTGGAAAAAGCTGGGTGTAGATGCTGCCAGTGGAATTAGTGAGATGGAATCCTGAGGGAATCCAGGTCAAAGACTTGCAAAGGCCTTGTACCCATAAAAGGAGGCACATGGGCCTGATGGGAGGGGAGGGCAAGCAAAGGAAACTGTTAAACCTGGAAGCAAACTTAACACCATCCTTCATTCGTGGGCGTGTTTTGAGGATATATTTCCAAGATCCAGTGGTGGGGCCAATAATCTCCAAATAATATTGAACATATAACAAGCTGGAGTTGCACTTTGTCCATTGTCATTGCAAAAATGAGGTCATTCCAGTGTTTTTACATCACTGAACATTAGTTTCTTCACTAAACAATGCTGTATGATTGGTGCATCATGATGCTTTAGGGTGGTATATAACAGCTGGCAAAAGCTTCTCTGTAATAGGTATTGTGTACTTTAAATTATGTTTTCAAACTGTAGAGCGTTTTTCAATTTTTTTCAAATGTTGAAGTTTGTAAGTCCATTCTAATGTTTTGGCAGTATTTATTGAGGTATAGTTTTTGGAAAATGTAATCAAGTATTGATGTAAATTATTGCAATAACTCGTTTTAAAAGCCACCATTTAGATTTATTCAAGCAGTTTATAATAAGCAGACTTCTATACCGTATCACTAAACTGTATTTTTAATCTAAGCTTATTAAAGCTTATGATTTATTACAAAGAATACTTATTTCTTTGCCAAATAAAAAAAAATGATCACACTGGTTTCTATTATTTGGGGTGCAGGAAGAAAATTTCAGTTTGAGGCTGAGATTAACTAATTCTTCATTACGTAGAGATAGATTTTATGTTTTATTTCATTTATGTGTACCGAGGTACAGTGAAAAGCTTTTGTTGCGTGCTATCCAGTCAGCAGAAAGACAACACATGATTACAATCGAGCCATTCATGGTGTATAGATATACAATACATAATAAGGAATAACATTTAGTGCAAGGTAAAGCTGGCAAAGTCTGACCAAGGAAAATCTGACGGTCACCAAAGAGGTGGATAGTAGTTCAGCACTGATATCTGTGGTAGGATGATTCTATTGCCTGATAACAGCTGGGAGATATCTGGGAGATCAGAGATGCACAGCTATTCTGAGAGCAGAGCTTCGGTTAAGATATGAAGATATTCAAATGTTTCCAGCATGGGCAAAATCTTCCAGAGGACTAATGTACCAATGCAATGAGAGGTGAGCTGCGATGTTTTACTTGTTGGTACGTGAGTTAATAATACCTTCAACTATTGGACGTGTTGCAATAGACAATAGACAATAGACAATAGGTGCAGGAGTAGGCCATTCAGCCCTTCGAGCCAGCACCGCCATTCAATGCGATCATGGCTGATCACTATCAATCAGTACCCCGTTCCTGCCTTCTCCGCATACCCCCTCACTCCGCTATCCTTAAGAGCTCTATCCAGCTCTCTCTTGAAAGCATCCAACGAACTGGCCTCCACTGCCTTCTGAGGCAGAGAATTCCACACCTTCACCACCCTCTGACTGAAAAAGTTCTTCCTCATCTCCGTTCTAAATGGCCTACCCCTTATTCTCAAACTGTGGCCCCTTGTTCTGGACTCCCCCAACATTGGGAACATGTTATCTGCCTCTAATGTGTCCAATCCCCTAATTATCTTATATGTTTCAATAAGATCCCCCCTCATCCTTCTAAATTCCAGTGTATACAAGCCCAATCGCTCCAGCCTTTCAACATACGACAGTCCCGCCATTCCGGGAATTAATCTAGTGAACCTACGCTGCACGCCCTCCATAGCAAGAAATGAATTGGATTAGGCAAAGAAAATGTGACTAAAATGATGCAGGTTTATTTGGAAAGGTCACATCAGTCGATTCATCAGAAATATTAGATGTTTAGAACTGTTAAATATGATGTGGATAGGAGAAACAGCAGCGCCAGAGGCCTGGGTTCAATCCTGACTATGGGTACTGTCTATGTGCAGTTTGTGCATTCTCTCCGTGAACACATGGGTATTCTCAGGGCACTCCGGTTTCCTCCCACATTCAAAAGATGTAGAGGTTTGCAGGTTACTTGACTTCTGTAAGAATTATAAATTGTCCCTGGTGTGTAGGGTAGTACTGATGTGCAGGGGTCGCTGGTGGGCTCGGGCTCGGTGGGCTTGGGCTCGGTGGGCCAAAGAGCCTGTTTTTGCACGTATCTCTAAAACTAAAAGCTAAAGATGGGAACTGTCCAACTTTGAAAGTGAATGCCCAGAGGACAATTCTAAGAACTGACAAGCCACATTGCTGAGCTACTTACACTGATGTGACTGCAGCAGAAGTAGATTGGATATGAGAGTTTCCATGAATAGAGCTGCCCACAGCTGAAGAGATAGGGGAAAGACCAATGTGAATAATGCAGGAAGTATGATGTAGAGGTGGTGCATCTTACTGAATGAACTTAATACTAACAAATATGGCAATATGCATTTCAGTAGTGTAAAACAGGATTACAAGTATTTCCTCCTGAACAAGAAAATAACCGAGTTATGATTTTAAGGGATTGCCTAAGATGTTTGACCATTAAGAGAGTGTAATGGGTTTAGAATAGCAATGTAAGGCTAAGTGCAAAGAATGATTTTGTTTTGTGTCCTATTGTCATTTGGAATGCTTGAAATTAGATTTCCACAATAAGTGACATCAGTCCAGGAAATGTTCAATAACCACGAGGTAATTACTTTAACAGGTTTTACTAAGAAATGGTTTGGGGCTAAAGTTTGCTCTTGAAGTGAACTTTTAAGGAGCATGGACAACATATGAAATGAAAGAATAGGATCCAATTAATAAATGATTAAGTTATGGAACCCCTGCCACCAGTGTTAGATATGTTGATATTTCTGGATTATTTAATATATAAGGCAGTCCAAAAACCATGCTGGAAGTGCTCTGGCACCAGATAGTATCATTGGAGAGTGAAAAGCTTGATAATCTCGTGAAAGATTTTCTGCCCAGAAACTACACGAAAATATGTTGCAGAGAAAGGTTTGAAGGGAGTAACAGTGGAGATCTATAGTGGGGTAGAAGATATTAAATGACAAAATGCATCTTAATAGACTATGATGGTAATAATGAGTAATAAATTCCGAGAATTGTTCTGGGACATACTGTATTTCCCCAAAGGCAAGTCAGAAGGGTGTGTAAATGCACAATTATCTGAAGAATGTGAAAGCATGCAACCAAAATGAAAACTCTGTTTGGTTTTATAGACACAAGTATGAATTTGTTTTTCAGTTAGGTGGGGTTGCTATAACTTAAAATTGTCCTAGTTCACATCAATTTAGACTTTAAAGATACAGTGTACAGCAGGCTCTTTGGCCCGCAGAGTCTAACCAGTGATCACATTGTACACTAGCGCTATCCTATAGTATACACAAAGAAAAAATTACAATATTTTACTGAAGCCAATTAACCTACAAACCTGTATAGCTTTGGAGTGTGGGAAAAAAACTGGATCGGAGCACCTGGAGAAAACAGACCTGGTCACAAGGAGAACGTACAAACTCCATACGGATAGCACCAATAGTTGGGATCTAACACAAGTCCATGGCGCTGTAAGGCAGCAGGTCTATTGTAGGCCGCCCCAATGTGTTCCCTTTGATGCTTCAATTCTGTCTTGTCTAATGCCCCAGAGTAGGGTAAGAACTTAAAGGATACTATGCTTACAACAGTATTTTTTTAAAAATACAATAGGTGCAGGAGTAGCCCATTCGGCCCTTCAAGCCAGCACTGCCATTCAATGTGACCATGGCTGATCATCCTAAATCAGTACCCCGCTCCTGCTTTCTCCCCATATCCCTTGATTCCGTTAGCCCTAAGAGCTAAATCCAACTCACTCTTGAATACATCCAGTGAATTGGCCTCCACTGCCTTCTGTGGCAGAGAATTCCACAGATTCACAACTCTGGCTGAAAACATTTTTCCTCATAACATCTTAAACTCTGACTGCTGGTTCTGGAACTGTGACCCCTGATTCTGTCTGGAAACGGAACAATGAAATTCTTACTTGCAGTAGCACCGCAGATATGTAAACATAGTACCCTGTAAACACCATCATAAGCAGCAAAGTACAATACCAGGATCATCAGAGGCTCACACCACCCTGGCCACACTATCATTTCACTCCTGCCATCGGGAAGAAGGTATAAGAGCCTGAAACTCATATCCAGTATATTTAAAAAACCCATGTTAGTGGCCTTAAGTATGTATTGTGGAGCTTATTTGGAAGTTGTAGTGTTTAATAGCCTCATGGTTGGGAAGAAGCTGCTTCTGAACCTCGACATGAGTTTCAGGCTTATATACCTTCTTCCTGATGGTAGGAGTGAAATGAGAGTGTGGTCAGGGTGGTGTGAGCTTCTGATGATGCTGGTTGCCTTTTTGAGGCAGAGACCCCTGTAGATCCCATCGATGGTGGAGAGGTCAGTACCCGTGATGGACTAGGCAGTATTCATCACCCTTTCCGTGAGCAAAAATAGCTGTGTTTCTATTAAAAGAAGGCTTGTGTACTTAAGTGATGCTAGCTAACATCTTGGCACCACGAATTGCAGTTCATATTCTGCTTAATGTGATGTTAAAGGCTCCTTTTGTCACAGCATATTCTGGAGTATTTCAAGGCTGCAAATTTAGTACATGTAATCAGTCGATGGTGGGGGATTGGCGACTCTGCCATAAATCGAGAGAGAGGTTGTAATTTTCCTGGTCCAGATGATGAGGAACATGGGCTTATTCATGAAACTTTTAAATACATCAGAGCTCACTTTCATCTGAGCGTATAGGATTGCTGTTGAAATAAAGATGGCTCTGAACAATACAAGCGAGCCTTATCGACTGTCGCTGAATGCAGAGCACTATTGATACAGCAATGGTGTCAGCTTTATCTTCATTGGCACCGAGAGGGCATTTTCTCCCTATTTCAATGCACTGAGTACTATCTACAAATTGCACTGCGATTATGCACCTTGGTTACGCCATCAACATCTCCCAGTGATCTCTACTGCTTGAAAGGATAAGGACTGCAGGCCTGTGGGAACATTATTACATTTACTTGCAGTCTGTGGTCTCCACCTGCTTTTAAAAAGCATAGAAACATAGAAAATAGATGCCGGATTAGGCCATTCGGCCCTTTGAGCCATTCAATATGATCATGGCTGATCATCCTAAATCAGTACCCCGTCCCTGTTTTCTCCCCAAATCCCTTGATTATGTTAGCCCAAAGAGCTCAATCTAACTCTCTCTTGAAAACATCTAGTGAGTAGGCCTCCACTGCCTTCTGTGGCAGAGGATTCCACAGATTCACAACTCTCTGGGTGAAAGTTTTTCTTCATCTCAGTCCTAAATGGCCTACCCCTTGTTCTTAAACTGATAAGGACTCTTAAGATCATGATCATCCTGGTGCTACATGCAAAGACAGGTTGCATATGTTATTAACGACTGTCTGGCGGCTCTGACATTCACCATTTAATGAAGTGCTTCCACAGGCTGGTCATATTGCACATCAACACGAACCTCCGAGACAGACTAGATCCCAGCAATTCACCTATTTCTGCAACAGGTCCACGGCAGCTGACATCTCCCAGCCCATACACTCATCCCTAGAAACCTAGAGAACAAGATCCTTCTGCAGTTGTATTGGGGCCTGGTGAGACCACATCAAGAGCATTGTGTGCAGTTGTGGTCTCCTACTTTGAGGAAGGACGTCCTTGCTATTGCGGCAGTGCAACGTAGGTTCAAGCGGTTAATCCCCAGGATGGCGGGACTGTCATATGAGGAAAGATTGGAAAGACTGGGCTTGTATTCACTGGAGTTTAGAAGGAGGTGAGGGGATCTTATAGAGACGTATAAAATTATAAAAGGACTGGGCAAGCTAGATGCAGGGAAAATGTTCCCAATGTTGGGGGAGTCCAGAACCAGGGGCCACGGTCTAAGAATAAAGGGGAGGCCATTTAAAACTGAGGTGAGAAGAAACTGTTTCACCCAGAGAGTTGTGAATTTGTGGAATTCTCTGCCACAGAAGGCAGTGGAGGCCAATTCACTGAATGAATTTAAAAGAGAGTTAGATAGAGCTCTCGGGGCTAGTGGAATCAAAGGATATGGGGAGAAGGCAGGCACAGGTAACTGATTGTGGATGGTCAGCCATGATCACAATGAATGGCGGTGCGGGCTCGAAAGGTCAAATGGCCTCCTCCTGCACCCATTTTCTATGTTTCTATGTCACATTCTTATTCATTGACTATAGCTGTGCCTTCAACAACATAAATTCAACCAAACCTTTCTCAAAATTCTTGGACATAGGACTCAGCACAACACTGCAAATGGATCCTCGACTACTTGATTCACAGACCGTATCAGTATGGATAGGTGACAAATCACCTTCGTCAATAATTCCCAACACCGACGCCCCACAATGGTTCAATGGTGATTTTATTGCCACGTGTGAAGTGCAAATGTACAGTGAAATTATTTTCTTGCAAACAGTCCAGTACAGTATTCCCATACTGAAGCACATCCGCGATTAGCAAGTGTACAGAAATAGTCTACTGATCTTACATGCAAGAGACACCATGTTTTGGGTGCCATTTTCAGATTACAGTCAGCGCTCAAGTTATTATTGCCTATTCCAGGCAAGCCCCAGGCTTTTGTGGGCCTCTAGCCATTGGCCTCCTGGTCGCTTGGATCGACCAGCGGACCACTGTCCCTCTCCTCCCACGTCTACCTTTGATCCCTGAGGGTGCCTCAAATAATACCTTCACTGGATAGATTTTCATGCTTCAGGAAGGTGATTTAACACTATAGTCTCAAACACAATTATGGTTGGACCATAAACTAAACTTAAACCTAAATTCAGGCCTTGCCAGTAATTTACAAATCCCTAAAGGAATTTTAGTTTGGAAAACGAATTTTTGTGTGGAAATAGGCCCTTCAGCCCACTGAGGCACAGGGAGAATGTACAAACTCTGCACAGACAGCACCTGGAGTCAGGATCAAACCCGTGTCTGGTGCCATGAGGTAGCTCTACCACTACACCACTATGCCACCCAAATTGAACAAGCATATTTTCCATCTCAGTCATTATTCAAGCAAATCAATCCTGTGCAATTTCCATGGCTGCACTTCAATTATCTAAAACTGCATAGTACTCTAACTATG